>NW_026606143.1:34915000-35090000 GCF_029834395.1 Sorex fumeus | reverse complement strand
CAAAAAATAAAGGAAATCTAGGGCTCAGGAATGGCGGTCCACCTTCCTGTTTGGGGACACTGAGCTCCACAGCTTGCTGTTGTTAACAAGTAGGGACAGGCCTGGGGGCAGCAGGTAGATTTCACTGTCCACCCCTCAGCCACTCCAGAGAGGGCTACTGAGCTCTTCATTCCCCTGGGGAGAAGTGAATTGGTTTGCTATTGGCTTAGTGAGTTGTTTTTTTTTTTTAATTTTTATTAGTGAGACATCATGAGGTACAGTTGTAGACTTCCAAATTTTTGTGCTTGGGTTTCAATTATACAATGATCAAATACCCATCCCTCCACCAGCGCCCATCCTCCACCACCACGGGTCCCAGCATCCCTCCCACCCCCCATCCCCCCATCCCACCCTGCCTCTGTGGCAGGGCATTCCCTTTTGTTCAATGAGAAGGTCTTTGAGAACTGCCACCTTCTCAGTTTTGTAGAGCTTTTGTTTCAGAGGATGAAGTTGCATTGAAGGGGGTGGGTATGCGCTCTCTGTGTCTCTGTCTCTGTGTTTCGTTCCTTCGGCTTCATTCTCTCTGTCTCTGTCTTTCATTCTCTGTCTCTGTGCTTCATCCTGGCTCTGTTTCATTGTCTCTGTGTCTGTCTGTCGTTCTCCCGCTCATTTTCATTTTCTCACTCGCACCCCTAAGGGACATTGTTTCACTCCCTCTGTCGACTGATGGGAGACCTGGAGCCCTGTATTCCTCGTCCTTGGTGCTTTGTCCGGCCTGCAGGAGCGCAAACATCCGTTCCCCCTTTTCCCTCTGTCAGTGGACCCAGTCTCTGTGACCAACATCAGCGTCATCATTGCTGGAGTATGACTGGGGGCTCAGATGGGATCTGTGTCACCATCGGGCTTTAAAAAAATTGGGGGGGGTCACACCTTGAGCTCCACATTCAGGACCTACTCCTGGAGTACTGGTGAGGATGGGGGGGTCACTCCTGGCAATGCTGGGGGAACATAAGGGGATTGAACCTGGGAGGGGATTGAACCTGGGACTCCTACATGCGAAGTGGGAGTTCTACCCCTTGAACTATCTCTCTGGCCCCCTGAGGCTGCTCCTTCCCTCCCTCTAAGACCTTCTTTGGGGAGCTGGGAGAAAATTGCTGTCCTGCAAGTTGCCACAGAGATTGGGCCCAAAATTAGGTGTGGGGTGGTGGTGGGTGGGGGAGCAGAGGAGATTCTGCCCTGAATGCAGGACTGGGGGGTTGAAAGGAGGTGGGCCAAGTGCTGGTGTTACTTCAGCAATACTCCAGTGTTACTTCAACAATACTCCCCCTGCAGAAGGGAGAGGAAACTTTTCCCATAGAAAGCCCAGGGAATAGGGTCCCCGCTCTTGCCCTGTTAGAGAGCCCCTTTGTTTGCTTCTGACAAAGCAACCAACAAGCACGCAAACTCAGAACCAGCCTGATGTTTATGGAGCCCTCAGTGAGTACTGGTCAGTGGCAAGTTACTGGTCAGTGGTCACTGATTCTTTAGCTCCGGTTGATTGTCTCTCATTCTCTTTTTTTTTCTTTCTTTTTGGGTCACACCCGGCGATGCTTGAGGGACCCTAGGGGATGCTGGGAATTGAACCCGGGTCAGCCGCGTGCAAGGCAAATGCCCTACACGCTGTGCTATTGCTCCAGCCCCACGTCTCTCATTTTCAGTCTCAGGGAAATCTCTGAAGTCCCAGAGAGGCCAAATGGAATTCTTCCCGAAGCTTCCTCGATAACCCACGGGTCAGCACAGGTCTGCATGTCCTGGGGTTTCCCCGAGACAGGGGCCAGTGCAGTATTTCTGCAGTGGGTTAGGCGGCATATAAATATTTTTTTAATGTAGGAGTACTGCTATTTATTCAGTCACTGATTAGCTGATTGAATTGGGCATAAATTCCACCTTACTTTTTTTTTCATTTTTTATAATTTTATTTATTGAATCACCGTGAGAGCAGTTACAAAGCTTTCGGGTATAAGTTTCGGTCATACAATGAAACACCCATACCTTCACCAGTGCTCATTCCCACCACCCAAAACACCAGTATACCTCCATCCCACGCCACCCCCTACCTGTGGGACAGATGATTTCCACATTACTCTCTCTCTCTCTCTGCTTTGATTACTTTCAATATTTTGACATCAGACCCATTATTATTTGGGATTTTACCCCAACACTCAGATCTACCGAAAAGGCAACAGTAGACAATTTGTTTTCTATTGCTGGTTACAAATAATATATGATGCTGCGTGGCTGCAGTAGTGGCCATGCGATTTTGAAATTCCAAAATTTTAACAATAAAATCTGGAGGAATTTCTGCCAAAACCTGCTGAGTTCCAATATTTGTTCCTGAGTCTCTGGGATCATGGCCGTTAAGCAGCTTGATCAGGAGCCAGAAAGGCTGTTCGTGGGCGGCGACTCAGGGTCTCCTTGGGACAGGGAGGAAAGGGCCAGCTCCCCCCCCACCCCCCATCCCGTGAGGCCCAATAAGTTTCGTCACTGCGGGCCCAAGCCTGACTGTCCAATGGCCTCTGAAGGATGGCAGCCACTGAGCTGCCTAGGGGGAGCAGGTGGAGGGACAGCACCCTTTCCCCCCTGGAATGGCCCGGCAACAGTAACCTACTGCAGGGTCCAGACACATTTCTCCCAAAAGCCACTGGGTTCCGAGATTTGTTTCTGAGTCTCTGGGATCATGGCCATTAAGCAGCTTGATCAGGAGTCAGAGAGGCCGTTTGTATGCGGCGACTTGGGGTCTCGTTGGGATGGGGAGGAAAGGGCCGGTTCCACCGACATCTGGTGAGGCCCCACGTGTCTCGTCACTGCAGGCCCAAACCTGACTGTCCAGTGGCCTGTGGAGGATGGTGGCCACCGGGCTGCCAGGAGGAACAGGCCAAGGCATGAAACCTATTCCCACCTGGGGTGGCCCAGCGCCTGTAACTTACTGCAGGGACTAGACGCATTTCTGCCAAAAGCCGTTGGGTTTTGAGATTTGTTTCTAAGTCTCTGGGACCATGGCCATTAAGCAGTTCGATCAGAAACCAGAGAAGCCATGCCTCCAATTATATAGCTGAGCTGGAGGTGGTTTGTGGGTGTGTCTCCCACATACCTAACTTTTGGCCGTTTACTTTCTTGGTAAACTTTGCCCCAAGTTTTTGGGGTCTGGCTAAAGGCACAGCAGCAATTTTGGGGTATCTGGAAGTCTGAAGGCTCCATCAGGCTGCTGATGCACTCGCCTCATAGGTCAGATTGACCCGCTGGCGGCACCATACCCCCATATGCGGGAGATATTTTAGACAAGTGTGCTCTTGTAGTGTGAAAACAGCTGTTGACAGCACGCTCAGAAGCACTCAGATTGTATTTTTCAACCATGGAGAACATGTGAGCCCCGTTCTTAGCCCACGAGCCACGGGAAACCAGGTAAGCGGTCAAGTACTCCAATCTCTGCTTTAGTAGAACCTTCCCGCACTGAATCTGGGGAATCATGTGTGGCATTGCCTACTGGGTCAAAAAGCAATAGAAACCCGGCTTCAAGATGACCTCTTTTTTTTTTTTTTTTGCTTTTTTTGGGCGGGGTCACACCTGGTGATGCATAAGGGTTACTCCTGGCTCTGCACTCAAGAATTACTCCTGGCAGTGCTCAGGGGAGCATATGGGATGCGGGGAATTGAACCCCGGTTGGCCGCATGCAAGGCAAGCGCCCTACTCACTGTACTATCACTGGCGTTTCCTGAAAATAGTCACTCGCTGCTTTTCCAGGCCACAAAGGAGCCCAGACATTGTCATCACACAGAAGCACAAGTACAAAGGGCAGCGCTGCAGAACACTCCCTCTTGCTGTCATCAGTCAGGGCCAAGAGTTACTAGCTCCCTCACCTATTCGGACATCTCATAACTGTCTTCTATTCAAAGAAGTGTCCTAGGAATAAAGAACAGTCCTTGGCATTCCCGAGATAGATATGAAACGGTCGTAAAATTATTTGAAGTAAACCTGATGGCAACAACATGATGGGCTCTCAACTCAGTTCTTTTCTTTGTCTTATTCATTCATTTGGGGGGGGGTGTAGAAAGTTACAGAGCGTTGAAGCCAGGACTTGCACATTCAAAGCGTACCCTCTACCACCAAGCTCCATTCTAAGCCCAGATAGTAAAACACTTTGAAAATATCCACTGGGTGGGGGCTGGAGCAATAGCACAGCGGGTAGGGCGTTTGCCTTGCACACGGCCCACCCGGGTTCGATTCCCAGCATCCCATATGGTCCCCCTGAGCACCGCCAGGACTGATTCCTGAGTGCAAAGCCAGAAGTAACCCTGAGCATCGCCAGGTGTGACCCAATAAGCAAAAAAAAAAAAAAAAAAAAAAAAAAAAAATTCACTGTGTGTGTGTGGGGGGGGGGGGGGCGGCACACCTGGAGGTACTCAGGGCTTACTCCTGGCTCTGTGTATGGGTGACCATCTGGGGTATCGGAGATCAAACCTGGGTTGAACGTGTGCAAGCACCCTACTTGCTATACTATGACACTGGCTTCTAGAAATCTCTCTGGCAGGGGCCTAGAGGATGGCCCAGGGCAAAGAGTGGCCACCTTATAAGGGCGAGGTCCTGAGTTCTGTCCCACAGGCACGGAGCTGGGCCACCCTGTGTGTCACCAAGCGAGCATCTCGGGGTGCAACCACTCGCCCCTCACTTCCTTGGGGCCCCTCACTCTCTCCGGCACATCTACCCCAGCCCCTTGCATCCAGCCTTCTTGCTTGAGTCCTGGCTCTTGATTCTCTCTCTCTAACTCCCACGGCACTTAGCCCTGCGTACACAATTTAGCACTTAATTATACACTGCCTTTGTCTTTAATTGTTGTATTAGTTTCGTGGTTCCGGGTACAGGCGCCTAGAAAGCAACACTTCTTGTATATAGTTTGCAGTCCCTTTCGGTATTTTAGTCCTATGCATATTACCTAGAAGTCTTTTTTTTTTTAAACAAAAAATAGGGGCCTGGGGGACCATGTGGTACTATGGATCACAGTCAGGGCCTTGCACATGCGAGGACAGACACACGTGTGTTCTGTCTCTTGGGCCACGTCCCTGGCTGTTCCTGCTAAGTCTTGCAAGTCTGAATACTAAAGGGATGGGCACAGAGGGGAGATTTTTTTTTCCTTTTACTTATTTATTTATTTAGAATGTATCACTGTGAGATACAGTTACGGACTTACAAACATTCGTGATTCCGTTTCAGTCATACAATATTCGAATACCCATCCCTCCACCAGTGCCCATTCTCCATCCCTAATGTTCCCAGTATCCCTCCCACCCTTCCCACCCCCTGCCTCTGTGGCAGGCACATTCCCTCTTACTCTCTCTCTCCTTTTGGGTGTTATGGTTTGTACTACAGGTAGTAAGTGGCCATCATGTTTGGCCTATAGTCTACTTTCAGCAAGCATCTCCCATCCCAAGTGGGGTCCTCCCATTTCTCCATCCCAGCTGCCTTTTCCCAGAGGGGAGATTTCCTGCCTGTGTCTACAGTATCTGGCAGTTTTTTGTAAGTATTTGTCAAACATATCCAATTGAACCAAGGGACCCAGGGATGGCTTAGGGGCAGAGCGTCTGCCTTGCAGGCCCAAACCTGAAAGTTTGATCCCAAGCATCACTCATGCTAAGTATGCGGGCAGAGATGCTACCATTTGCAAACCACGGTGCCGCAAGTCACTGCATACAATTCTGGCTCACTGCAACCATGGTAAAGAAGAGAAAGGAGTGAAGTCACTGCAACCATGACTAAGGAGAGAAAGGAGAAAAGTCAAATATAAAAATTAAGCAGCACGGCGTCCTGAAGATCAGCTCAGATTCAGCTGGGCAAATCACATCTCTGCACTCATTTTCTCACCCTTCTTCCCTCCTCACTTTCGGAAGGGTGCCAAGTCAGCTTCAAAATGGAGATGGAGGGGCTGGAGCGATAGCACAATGGGTAGGGCGTTTGCCTTGCACGTGGCCGACCCGGGTTCGATTCCCAGCATCCCATATGGTCCCCTGAGCACCGCCAGGAATAATTCCTGAGTGCAGAGCCAGGAGTAACTCTTGTGCATCGCTGGGTGTGACCCAAAAAGCAAAAAAAAAAAAAAATGGAGATGGAAATGTTTTCCCAGCCCACCTCACACAGTCCCTGAGAGACTTAGATGAGTTGCTGTAGCTTGGAAAAGCTACAGATTACTCAGAATACAATCTCCCCATTTCTTTTTTTTTCTTTTTGGGTCACACCCGGTGATGCTCAGGGGTTACTCCTGGCTCTGCACTCAGGAATCACTCCTGGCGGCGCTCAGGGGACCACATGGGATGCTGGGAATCGAACCCAGCTCGGCCGCGTGCAAGGCAAACATCCTACCCGCTGTGCTATCGCTCCAGCCCTCTCCCCATTTCTTTTCGAAGGAGGCCCAGGAGAAAGGAGCGTTTAGCATCTGTCCTGGAGAATGGATCTCTTTCTCATTTCTCCCGGAATGAGGGACCCTTCTCAGGGAAGCTTGAGGAAAACTGGAAATGGAGACAGCCATCAACGCCATCTCTCAGCTTCCAGACTTCCCAAGGAGGTATCACAGTAGTGGAAAACGTGAAAGTGGGAAGATTTGATTTTTTATTTATTTTGCTTTTTGGGTCACACCTGGCGATGCTCAAGGGTTACTCCTGGCTCTGCACTCAGGAATTACTCCTGGCGGTGCTCGGGGGACCATATGGGATGCTGGGAACCGAACCCGGGTCAGTCGCATGCAAGGCAAACGCCCTACCTGCTGTGCTATCACTCCAGCCCCAGAAAGTGGGAAGATTTTAAAATGGAAATTTCTAAGCTAAGTTAGTCTCTGCTGCTCCCAATTTAGTTATCCTTTCTGGACTATATTCTGAGATGGCTGTTGCTGCTGCGCGCGCATGTGTGTGTGTGTGTGTGTGTGCGCGCGTGCGTGCGTGCGTGCGTGTGTGTGTGTGTGTGTGTGTATGCTGCACACGCGCGCCTCACACTTGTAAGATATGTGCTCTGCCGCTTAGCTACCAGCCAGCCCTGGTGATCTGACTGCGATTTTAACTGTGTCTTGGTGCATCTGAAGCAGAATGTGGTGTAAGGAAATGTTGGTGAAGTGGCCGGGACTTCCTACTTTGGGAGTGGATCCTCTTCCCTATTTTATTGCTTCAGTTTCCAAAAGGGAAATATTGTGCTGCGCATCATTCGGAGTTGCGCAGTCTCTTTCCTGCCCGCCCCCACGCCCCCTTTTTTCGGTCTTCACCATCTGCTGATGCTTTGCCTTCTCCCTTCCTGTCTTTAGCCCTTATTTGAGTCAACCACAATACCACAGTGTATTAATCATCAGTGGCACTTCTCGAAATTTGTTTTTATTGATATTAAAATGACGTGGTGGGGGGGAAGTTTTACCACTTTGTTTTTTAAGTTTTACCATTTTATTAAAATAAGATCTGAAATGTAGTTTTGGTGGGGGGGGGGGGCTCTCAACGGGCCCAGGGCCCACTCCCAAATATATATATATATTTATTTTATTTTATTTTTTTTTGCTTTTTTGGATCACACCTGGCAATGCTCAGAGGTTACTCCTGGCTCTGCACTCAGGAATTACTCCTAGCGGTACTTGGGGAACCATATGGGATGCTGGGGATCGAACCCAGGTCGGCCACTTGCAAGGCAAAAGCCCTTCCCGCTATGCTATCGCCTGAGCCCACTCCCAGAGATATTTGGCCAACTTTGCAGCTGCTGCCCAAGAATGAAATGCTCCCATGTCCTTTGTGCTGGGACCATTAGGGACAATTCAGCAGTGCTGGTGGTATCCAGGGAGATACTGGGTGGGTTAGGTATGTGCCTAGTAGATGCCCCTGACCGCTGAGCTATCCACACCTCTGGCCCTTAAAATGCAATTTTTATTAGTGCGTAACTCGGAACTGTTCTCCACCCCACTTCGTTTCCTATTTTTAAGTATTTATAAGTGACTATATATATATATATATATATATATATATATATATTATACTACTGATGAGCAATTCCAGGAACACTGACTTTATTTTTATTTATTTAAAGATCTAACTATTGCGGGCTGGAGTGATAGCACAGTGGGTAGGGCATTTTCCTTGCACGAGGCTGACCCGGGTTCAATTCCCAGCATCCCATATGGTCCCCTGAGCACCGCCAGGAGTGATTCCTGAGTGCAAAGCCAGGAGTAACCCCAGAGCATCGCCAGGTGTGACCCGAAAAGCAAAAAAAAAAAAATCTAATTATTGGTTTATTATAAATGCAGATGGGAGGTGGGAGAGATAGTACAGGGGTTAAGGTTTTTGTCTTGTAAGCAACCAACCCCAGTTTATTCTCTGGTGCTGCATATGGTCCCTTGAGCACCACCAGGAGCGACCCCTGAGCACAGAGCCAGGAGTAAGCCCTGAGCACTGCTGGGTGTGAGACCCACAACGCCACGAAACAATGCAAGTAATAGAATTAAATATTGCTCAAGTGTTTTTGTGGTGTGAGTCATAACAAAATCTGGAAAATGGAACATTCTACCATGGCAAATAGGACTTTTCAAGGAAAAAATGTATAAGGGGGAGACATAATACTGGGTTTTACAAATCATACTAAATCTCAGGTCCATACAAACTTGAAGAGCTACCCTGAGTGAAAAAGGCAGCAAAAACAACCTCCAATGACAACATTGTAAAGCCACAAAGGAACCAGGTTTTGCATTCAGAAACATTAGTCTTTGTAGTATAACATTGCCACAAGGAGCTTAGATTTGTTGGGTTACTCCCATCACAGTGCTCCCATTCCTCTGTGTGTATTTGTAACTTTTTTCTTTATGCTCTGTTGACTTATAAATACTGTTTTTCTCTTCTCCTTAAATTCTTTGCATAGTTTATTCAGAGCAATGTCCTTTTTGTATGGACACAAGAAGACAGTAAATGCTATGCTTTTGTGGGAGTTAATTGACTCTCAGTGATATTTTCCTCCTGGGCATCTGTTCTCTCACCTAAGGCTCAGCTGTCCTTACTTCCTAGCACCCCCAAAAGCAGGGTCCCTATGAGGGACTGGATGGCACTGGAGCAAGTGGTAAGCTATGTGCTACCCTGGCATCATAATGGGCCTGGCCAAAGCGCCATAATGCTTAACTATAAGTTAAGAGCTTGGTCATGGACAAATGCTGTCATGATCCAAAAAGCAATAACTAGATTCGGACCCTGCTAGGGTTGTCACTGTCACTGTCCTCCAGTTGTTCATCAATTCTCTCGAGCGGGCCCAGTTGTTCATCGATTTTCTCGAGCGGGCCCAGTAACGTCAGCTTGCCAGGCTTGGCTTTGCCGTGCGGGAGAGATACTCTCCATTAGAGTTTGCCGGGCTCTCCGAGAGGGGTGGAGGAATCGACCAGGGCTGGCTGCACGCAAGGCAAACGCCCTACCTGCTGTGCTATTGCTCCAGCCCTCTGCTAGGGTTAGGAAATACTAATCTGGCCTGAGCTCTGTAGGCTGAGTCTGTGGCAAAATGTTCCCAGGAGAGCTGCCCTGCAAGCCTCAATGTGTTTCTTACTGTATCCATACAAAAATAACTAGTATTAAGATGTAGATTGAGTTACTGGACCTAGGAAAGGAGAAAAACACCTTAGGAGGTATTTTGCCCTTGGGCAGTCAGGAAGGGCTTTGGAATACCCCAGGTGGTGTTTCCTGGCCTTGAGCCTGATGGCAGTCAGGAAGGGCTTTCTTTTTTTTATTATTATTAGTGAGACATCACGAGGTACAGTTGTAGACTTACAAATTTTTGTGCTTGGGTTTCAATTATACAATGATCAAATACCCATCCCTCCACCAGTGCCCAGTATCCCTCCCACCCCCCACCTCCTCCATCTCACCCTGCCTCTGTGGCAGGGCATTCCCTTTTGTTCTCTCTCTCCTATTGGGCGTTGTGGTTTGCAAAAGAGGCAATGGGTGACAATCATGTTTGGTCTATAGTCAACTTTCAGCATGCTTCTCCAGGAAGGGCTTTCTTAATGTTGATTTCACTAACAGACTGGGGTGTAGCCTGGGCCCAGAGGGCAAGGTGGAGAGAGACAAGTTGGGGTGGAGAGACTAGTGGAAGAGAGGCTGCATCCAGAGAGCTGGGACTGAGGAATGAGGGGCTAGGAAGGAAGAGTTGGAGAGACAAGAGAGCTGGAGAGAGATGAGAGAGAGAGAGCAGGGCGGCAAGATGAACCTCGAAGAGACTAGCAAGGGGGACAGAGGTAGAAGAATGTAGAAGAAGAATACAGGAGCAGGCACGTGGAGAGAGAGAGCCCAGGCTGCAAGATGGAGCGTGGAGAGATGTGCAGGAGAGAGGGGAGGAGACGGGAATGAGGGTCAGGGTGAGACTAGAATGGGGGGCTCAGAGAGACTGGGGCAGGCGCGTGGGGAGAATGGAATAAACGGCATCTGATCAATGAGGGCCTTGGCCCTCATTTCCTCCACCGTCTGCCCCATGGCCTGCACCGAACCAGCTGGGGACACAGCCCTGGCCTCCCCCCTAACGCCGGCCGCTAGGGGAAGAGCCGTCGGGGCCTTCCGTGACCTCCCCGGAGTTTACACAAGTTTTCATCATGCGTTTGTAACTACAGGGGACAGAGACATAATACAGGTGATTAAGACGCTTGCCTTGCTTGCTGCTGACTCTGGTCTGATCACCTGACTACTGTCCCCCAAGTACCGCTAGGAGTGATTCCTGAGCACAGACCTAAGAATAACTCATGTATCACTGGGTGTGGCCCCATTCCCCCCAATCCCCCTGCCCCCCCTCCCCAAACTGTAATGTAATAACATTGACAACTCGGACGCTGATTTCTGGTTGGAAGTCTATCATTGGATGGGGGCTGGAGGAATAGCACAGCGGGTAGGGCGTTTGCCTTGCACGCGGCTGACCCGGGTTCGATTCCCAGCATCCCATATGGTCCCCCGAGCACCGCCAGGGGTAATTCCTGAGTGCAGAGCTAGGTGTAACCCCTGTGCATCTCCGAGTGTGACCCAAAAATAAAAAAAAAATCTATTGTTGGAGGGCCACAGCAATAGTACAGTGGGTAGGTAGTTGGCCTTGCATATGGAAGACAAAGGTTTAATCCCTGGACCCTCCGATGGTCCCCAGAGCACCACCAGCGGTGATCTCTGAGCATAGAGCCAAGAGTAAACCCTGAGCACCACTGGGTGTGGCCCCCAAATCAAAAACAAACCAAACAGAAATCTATCCTCGCTGTGAAAGAAAAGTGTCCAGCCCCAAATTTAAAACAATGGCTTACTGAGAGCATCTCTTGGCATCTAGCCAGAGCCAAAGCATATCCTTTCTGGAGTTCATTTCCCTTCAGGATATCCATTTCTGACAAATACGAACACAGTTCTCACATTCAAGTAGAAATAAAGCATCAGGAACAGATTTATGTTTTCAAAATTAATTTTTTTTAGGCACTGTGAAATTACAAAGTTATTCATGATTAGGTTTCAGGCTTACACTGTTTCAACATCGATCCCTTCACCAGGGTCCAATTTCCTCCACCAATGTCCCCCACCCCCCACCCAATTTGCTTCCCACCCATCAGTCTTCTATGTCAGGCTCTTTAAGACATACGTATATGTATGTGTATATATAAAAATTTGTATATACATATATAAAATATGTATATATGTGTATATAAATATATGTGTACATATATTTATATATACAGATATATATACACATACATATGACAGGCTCTTTAAAATTATATATATGTGTGTGTGTATATATATAAATTTTTGCATTGTGATTTTCAGTACTGCTACAGATAGTGTTTCACACATAACATTTTATACTTTTCGGATTTTTACACAACAGACTTTAGATAATTGAATTATTCTTTTTTTTTTTTTGCTTTTTGGGTCACACCCGGCAATGCACAGGGGTTCCTCCTGGCTCTGTGCTCAGGAATTACCCCTGGCGGCGCTCAGGGGACCATATGGGATGCTGGGAATCGAACCCGGGTTGGCCGCGTGCAAGGCAAATGCCCTACCCGTTGTGCTATGGCTCCAGCCCCGATAATTGGATTATTCTCTGAGCCTAAAAACAATGTAAGAAAATGCAAGCTAGGGCTGGAGCGATAACACAGTGGGGTAGGGCGTTTACTTTGCACGTGGTCAACTGGGTTCGAGTCCCAACATCCCATATGGTCCCCTGAGCACCGGCAGGAGTGATTCCTGAGTGCAGAGCCAGGAGTAACCCTTGAGCATCGCTAGACATGACCTCAAAAGGAAAAAAAATAAAGAAAGAAAATGCAAGCTAATTTACAAATAAGCAAGAAGGAACTCAGTTGTGCAATTACTTAGCATGTGGTACTTATGTAAGCATGAAGGGACTATGAAAGTGACATTTAAAAAACAACTAGCACATACAGAAACAGTGAAAAGGGGAGGCTGGAGAGATTGTCCAGTGGGGAGGGCGTTTGCCCTGCACACGGCTGACCCAGTTTCCATCCCTGGCATCCCATATGGTCTCCTGAGTACCTCCAGGAGTCACTCCTGGGTGTAGAGCCAAAAGTAACTCCTGAGCACTGATGGGTGTGGCCTAAAACAGAAAAAAATAAATGGCAAGATTAGACTTATTAAAGAGAGAATTTGAGAATAATAATAGCAATAGCAGCAATAATAGCACTGTAGCACTGTCCTCCCGTTGTTCATGGATTTGCTCGAGCGGGCACCAGTAACGTCTCCATTGTGAGATTTGTTGTTACTGTGTTTGGCATATCGAATACGCCATGAGTAGCTTGCCAGGCTTTGCCGTGCAGGCAGAACACTCTTGGTAGCTTGCAGGGCTGTTCGAGACGGGCGGAAGAATCGAGCCCAGGTCGGCCACGTGCAAGGCAAATGCCCTACCCGCTATGCTATCGCTCCGGTCCAGTAATAATAATAGCAGTAATAATAGTAACGATAGTAAAGAAGAAATGATAATGCTAAAACACAGAATGACCAACAGGTAAGAGACATGAAAAAAAAAAAAGACATGAAAAGGCTGGCAGGGCTCAGAGGCATAATGTGGGGGCTTAGAGCACCTGCCTTGGAAGCACAAGTTAAAACAGTCCCAAGTCAAAATCCTTGATGTTGATGTCCTCGGTTCAATGCCAGGCACTGCATTGTACCAGTATCTCTGGGTGTGGTCCCGCTCACTGCTGGGCACTGATTGGTGCGGCCCCACAATTACAAAAGAGAGGGCCAGAGAGAGAGAGTACAGCAGGTAGGGCATAGCTTTGCACACGGCTGGTACTGCATATGGTCAGGTGTGCTCCATGAGCACAGTGCCAGGAGTAAGCGCTGAGCACTACTAGGGATGGTCCAAAAAAACAAAGGCTATAGCGATAGCACAGGGGGTAGGGCGTTTGCCTTGCATGCAGCCAACTCGGGTTCGGTTCCCAGCATCCCATATGGTCCCCTGAGCACCGCCAGGGGTAATTCCTGAGTGCAGAGCCAGGAGGAACCCCTGTGCATCGCCAGGTGTGACCCAAAAAGCCAAAAAATAAAAAACCAAAGCCCAAACAATGCCAGAGATAGTTCATTTAAAGCAGGCTCTGTGTGTGGAGCCCGGCCTAAAATGGTCCCCAATAATTGCCAGGAGCTATGCCGAGCACAGAGCTGAGAGTGCCCCCTCAAACCAACCTAAAAACCTCTTATTTATTTATTTATGCATTGAGTCACTGTGAGATGCACAGTTGCAAAGCTGTTCATGATTGGGTTTCAGTCATTCAATGATCCAACACCCATTTCTCCCCCAGTCTACATTTCCCACCACCAATGACCTCAGTTTCCCTCCTGCCACTGCCTCCCTCCAGTCTATGGCTCTAGGGCAGGCACTTCTTCTCTCTCTCTCTCTCTCTCTCTCTCTCTCTCTCTCTCTCTCCCTCTTTCTCTTTCCTTTTGGGCATTATAATTTGCAATATAGATACTGAGAGGTTATCATCCAACCAAAATTTTAAAAAAGCCGATTCTCATTTTAAAAAAAGGGCGGGGGGAGAGGGGCTGGAGTGATTAGCACACTGGATTAGCACAGTGATTAGCACATTGGAAGGGCGTTTGCCTTCCAAGCGGCCAACCCGGGTTCAATTCCCAGCATCCCATATGGTCCCCTGAGCACCGCCAGGAGGAATTCCTGAGTGGCCGAGCCAGGAGTAACACCTGTGCATCACCCGGTGTGACCCAAAAAGCAAATAAATAAATAAATAAAAAATAAAGGGAGACCTTGTGTGTGTGTGTGTGTGTGTGTGTGTGTGTGTGTGTGTGTGAGAGAGAGAGAGAGAGAGAGAGAGAGAGAGAGAGAGAGAGAGAGAAGAAAAGAGAAGCAAACATGCAGTTTTCCTGGAATTTCCAGTATTGTGGCACAGCCATTTTTCTTCCAAAAGCTTCTTTTCCGGACTTAAAAATGACTAGAGGGGCTGGAGCGATAGTGCAGCGGGTAGGGCGTTTGCCTTGCACGCGGCCGACCCAGGTTCAATTCCAGCATCCCATATGGTCTCCTGAGCACCGCCAGGAGTAACTCCTGAGTGCAGAGCCAGGAGTAAACCCTTGCATTGCCAGGTGTGACCCCCCCCCAAAAAAAATAAATGACGAGAGCAGGCACAGGGGCCGGAACAATAGTACATCGGGTAGGGGTTTGCCTTATACAAGCCCACCCCAGTTCAATCCCTGATATCCCATATGGTTCCCTGAGCACTGCCAGGGTAGTTCCTGCGTGCAGAGCCAGGGGTAACTTCTGAGTATTGCCAGGTGTGACAACTCCCCTTACCCTCCCCCCCCTCAAAAAAATTGACTAGAGCATTAACCAGGAGAGCATAGGTTGGAGCACTTCAAAAATACAGTGTGCTGGGAAGCCACTATTAATAGCATTGGAAATCACAAAACCTCCATTAATAAACAAGTTTTTAAAAAAGGAGTTTAGGGGCTGGAGCAATAGCACAGTGGGTAGGGCATTTGCCTTGTACGCGGTTGACTTGGGTTCGAATCCCAGCATCCCATATGGTCTCCTGAGCACCACCAAGAGTACTACCTGAGTGCAGAGGCAGGAGTAACCCCTGAGCATCGTCGGGTGCGACCCAAAAAGAAAAAAAAAATTTAAAAAAAGGAGTTTAGGGGAAGGAATTTGAACAGGGGTTAAGGAACTTGCCTTCTGTGTGGACTGGTTCAATTCTTGGCACACACTGGTGTGGCCCCAATGCAACTCCCCACCCCAAAGAATTTCCCTCATGAGAAGACAGTAAAGCAAAGCAAAACAAAAACATGTTTTTGTATTTTGTGTGTGTGTTGAATAAAATGTAATGGGGCGGGAGGAACACACGTAGTTGGGGTTCTAAAGATGTGGGATCTCTTGGTGACTTTTTTTGCTTTTGGGGGTCACACCTGGTGATGCACAGGGGTTACTCCTGGCTCTGCACTCAGGAGTTACTCCTGGTGGTGCTCAGGGGACCATATGGGATGCTGGGAATCGAACCCCGGTCGTCCGCGTGCAAGGCAAATGCCCTACCCGCTGTGCTATCTCTCCAGCCCTCTTGGTGACTTTTGGTGTGAACTTGGACAAGTCTTGTAGTATTTATTTATTTATTGCCTTTTTGGGTCATACCCAGCGATGCTCAGGGGTTACTCTGGCTCTGTACTCAGGAATTACTACTGGCTGTGCTTGGGGGACCCTATGGGATGCTGGGGATCGAACCTGGATTGGCCGCGTCGCAAGGCAAACGTCCTACCCACTGTATTTTTCACTCTGGCCCCAAGACTTATCACGACGATCACGACCATCCTGTTGTTCATGGATTGCCTCAAGCAGGCCTCAGTAACGTCTCCTTCGTCCTAGCCCTGAGATTTTTTTTTTTAAAGTGCAATATTCAAGGCTCTTTCAGGGTTAGGAGAATGAGACCCATCATTGTTACTGGTATTTGTCATATTGGGTATACCACGGGGAGTTTGCCAGACTCTGCCGTGTGGGCAGGTTACATTCGGTAGCCTGACAGTTTGTCCAAAGCAGGAGCTGAGTGTGATAATCTCTGGATCCTGGCCGTTGTTGGGGTTACACGGCAGTTGGTGGGTGTAACTGTCTAGCTACTGGCAGGTCCAGTCCCAAACCGTGCAGGCTTGGAGATCTCAGCCCCGGGTCCCACACACCTGGGTTCCTCTGCCAGTTCTTTTATGCGTGAGGCTCATCCAAGTGTGTGGAGAGTGGTCCCAGCATGGCCTTGGCTGGGGCCCGGAAGTCTTCAGCTGTTGGGCCCTGGTGGAGACAGTCTCCTACCCTGTGCCCAAGACTTATAGTATTTAAAAAATTTTTTTTGGGGGGGGGGACACCCAGCAGTGCTCGGGCTTACTGACCCTAGACTCAGGGATCACTCCTAGCCTGAGGGTGGGGTGGGGTGGGGCTAGGGGGTGGGGGAGCGCTCAGGGACCCACATGGGATGCTATTCGCTGTATTATTGCTGCTCTGGCCCAAGTTGTTTTCCCCTTTTAATACTTTTGTTTTCCTACCCAAGTAAGCACTCCTTTAGGTGGTTAGGACCCTATGTTAAGGAGGTCTGAAACCTGTAATCTGCTACAAGTGGGTTGTCTAGCTTCCGGTGAATGGAGACGCCAATGAACAGACAAGTTTTCTTATCTATAAATCTAGGGGTGGACCAAATGATTTCCCACATGAACCTTTAAATATCTATTTTTTTTGGGGGGGGAGGTGCTGGAGCAATAATACAGTGCCTAGGGCCTTTGCCTTGCATGCGGCTGACCTGGGTTCGATTCCCAGCATCCCATATGGTCTCCAGAGCACTGCCAGGAGTAACCCCTGAGCATCGCCGGGTGTGGCCCCAAAAGCCAACTCCTCCTGAACCTTTTTTTTTAAGGGATGAGTAGGGGAAGGCATCCCAGGTGGCTCTGGGGGACCACGAAGTGCCAGCGACCAAACTCGGGGTTCCTGCATGCAAAGCTCCATGCTTGGCGCTATCTCCCCGCCTCAGGGTGTTTGCACCTCGGAGTGCCCTAGGATTAGGCAGTAACCGGTGATACCCCCCAGCGAGACTCCAGGGTGGGCCAACCTCATCGCCACCCTGCAAGCAATGGAGACTTCCTGGGACTGTGTCCTATGGCCATCGGTGACCTCCAAGTTCTCCAGTACGCCAGTTCCAGCTCCGGGGAAAGGGACGCTTCACTTTCTCGGGCCTCGGCCTTTTGGTGGGGGGGGGTGGGGGTCAAGGTCCGGCCTGTCACCACACCCTGCGTCAGGGTGTGAAAACACCGCGGTCTCGCTCATCCTTTGACAAGCGCCATTCTCCAGGTGCGTCTCGACCCCCCGCCTCCCGCCGCCCGTCCCCCACTTTCCCAGCCCTGGCGGAGAGCCCGGAGACCGCCGAGCGGTGCAGAGAGGACGAGGATGGTCGCGGTGCCTTACCCTGCGCTGCCGGGCGGCGCAGGCCGAGCCCGGGACCCGGCGGGCGGGCGGGCGGCGCCCCGTGTTAGTTACCTGGCGCGGGGCGGGGCGGGGGCGGGGCCGGCGGCCCGTCCTTGGCTCCGATTGGTCGGCGCCGCGCCTGTCTCCATGTGCCGTGCGGCGGGGGCACAACATTCAAGCCTGGGGGCGGGGCCGGGCGCGCCGGGAGGAAGCGCCCGCGCGGCACTTGCGGGCCGTGGGGGCGGTGGCGGTGGTGGCCCGGGCCGAGGCCGAGGCGGCGGAGGTGTCCCGGGCGGATCGGGTCCATCGGGTCCATCGGGTCGGCCCTCCCCGGCCCCATGGAGGCCGCGGCGGGCGGGGGCTGCGGCGCGGGGCTGCTGCTGAGTGAGGGCGAGCAGCAGTGCTACTCCGAGCTCTTCGCGCGCTGCGCCGGCGCCGCAGTCGGGGGGCCCCCAGAGGCAGCCAGGGCCGCCCTCGGCGGGGCCACTGCAGCCACCGGCCCGGTGGCCGATCTGTTCCGGGCATCGCAGCTGCCCGCCGAGACGCTGCACCAGGTAGGTCCCCGCGTGCCCCGCCCTGGCGGGTTTGTGGGGACCAGGTGTCGGGGGGACACGGTGGGTGGAGGGAGGGGGTGTCGGCAGCGCCGCCCCCTCGGGGGACCCGGAGACCTTGGCTAGGTCGCCGTGAAGGAGACTCGCCGCTGGAGACAGGCGGCAACGCCCTTGTCCCCGGCGCCCCGGGGGACAGGCGCGTCCGCAGCTCTGCTCCGTGGGTGCGCTTAGCCCGGCGTCCTTCCCTGGAGCGGGTCCCATTCGCCGTCCCCTCCCGCGCCCGTTTCTGGCGCTCTGCCGCCTTCTAGACCCAAAGTTTGCCCTGTTGTGGAAGTGGTGTTTGTTTGGGGGCCGGAGTCGGCTGGAACCTTTGCTGGCGGCTCCTGCACCCCCCCCCCCACTCCCGGGTGGGCGCTCCAGGTGCCTCGCCGAGAGCTGAACTCGAACTGTAGGGGAGCACGCGTGTGCGCCCGACGGGCGGGGGACAGGGGACGGGGGACGGGGGAGGGGGGAGGGGGCTCCACGCTGCTCACTCCAGGGGCTGGAAACCTGCGACTTATTTATTCCGTCTGTCTGGGGGGGGGGGGGTGTGCAGATATGCCCACTGAACGTTCCGAATAGTAGGATTAAACTGGAAAAGCGTAATGACAAGTGGCAGAACAGGAATCCAAGGCTGCAGGGGGATGTCTGTTAGGGCTCATGCCACGCTTTCCGGTTTGGGACGAGAGATGAGGCCAGATGCCCTGGCGGGGGTGGGGTGGGGGGTGGGGGGGGGACTCTCCTTGCGCCCCATCCGATCGGTGGTGGAACTTGAAATAGAATGGGAAAGTGACGGAAGCCCCCTCGTTGGAGCTGCTGCTTCCTTGAGAAGCGCCGAAGATGAGCCTCAGCAGATGCTGTTTTTGTGTTGAGCTTTGCTTGGATCTTGGACAAAGACTTAAGTGATGGACACTTTGTCCTTTATTGCTCCCAGTACTTCCCCGGGGAGAAGAGCGTCAATATCAGGTCCCAAATATGAAATGAAGCTTTTCTTAAAAGCCATGGCCACTCGGAAAAATCATCACCGATAGAATATGTAGGGTGATCATGTTATTTCTGTGGGTTCCACTCCCCGTGGCGCTAGGGGCCAGGCCGCTTTGGGTACCACTGAACCCTGCTGCGGCCTGTGATGTGAGCTGACGGTTAAACACGCGGCCGTGCAGTGCCTGTGGCCAACCAAGGTCACCCCCTCTGGGATTGGGAGCCACACTGAGTGGGTCTCTGGAGAAGTTCAATGTTTCTGGGCATTGGACTCAAAGCCTGGGGCATGTTAGGCAGCAATCTCCTAAACCCCACCGTGGTATTGTTTGGAGAGGGGGAGGGGCTCTTGTTTTTTTTTTTTTTCCCAGAATCCGCTATTGGTTCTGCACTTAGGAGTGACCCATGGCAGTGCTAGCACACCAGATGTGGTGCTGGGGGTTGAACTGGGTTAGCAGGATGCAAGGCAAGCACTCTGCTTCCTGTACTTTATCTCCCCCACACTCTCTTCTTATTTTGGTTTGGGGTTTACTCCTGGTTCTGCATTCACTCCCCGCGGGATTTGGGGGTCCATCTGTGGTACCGGGATTTAAGCCTGGGTCAGCGTTGGGCAAGGCAGGCGCTGTGCCTACTGTATCATTTGTCTAGCCCCTCTCCACAGTGGGGTTTTTCAAAGCTGCCGTTGCAGCGGGAGGACTGAGGGTTTTGTGGTTTTCTTGCCGGAGGGATTTCTTCATCACTTCTCACTGAGCATGCACTAATTTAGCTGCTCAGTAATCTTTTCGAATTTGCGATTTCCGGAAAATGTGATTAGCAGTCCCAGACCTTCCCCTGGCTTTTGCCCCGAAGTCCTGGATGTTGGCAGAAGCTCTCGAGCAGGTGAGCGACACCAGGCAGAGGGAGGAAACGTGTCTGAAAACACACCAAGCCCTACCAGCATCATGTGTTGGATGCTCTTGCTCCTTTAGGGCTCTTGCATTGTGTCCCTGTCAGCTGGACACCGGCTGGGGCTCATTTCCTGGTCAGCTGAATGGGGGCTTCAGTAAGGGAAGGCGGGCACATTCATATATTGGCTATGGCTTTTGTTTGTTTGGGGCCGCACCCTCCTGGCTCCCTGTTCAGGCAGCACTCCTGGCAGGCAACCATCTGCAGCGCTGGGGATTGAACTTGGGTCGGCCGCGTGCAAGGCAAGTGCCCGACCCGCTCTGTACTCTGTCGGCTGTGTTGACTGTCTCTCAAGGAACTGGGGAGTGTGCTTTGCTGGGAACCCATGTTCCTTCAAGGCATATATGACTCAAAAATCCCAAGGCACAGAGCCTGTGCCTGAATGCTGTGTCGTCATAAACGATTCCTTTTTTTTTTCTTTTTGGGTCACACCCGGCGATGCACAGGGGTTCCTCCTAGCTCTGCACTCAGGAATCACTCCTGGTAGTGCTTGGGGGACCATATGGGATGCTGGGAATCGAACCCGGGTTGGCTGCGTGCAAGGCAAATGCCCTACCCGCTGTGCTATCACTCCAGCCCCGTCATAAACGATTCTTGATGTCTAGTTGAAGCCTGCTTACAAAAGACTGCTTTAGAACCTGGCCAAAGGGGACACCCCGAGAAGTTTGCTTGCAGTAAATTTCAATCCCTCCGGGTGCTGAGCCTCCCTCATTCCACCTCATACCCTTCCCTTTTCATCGGACAAAATTGCGATTATGCAGGTTTCTTTGCACAGGTGAAAATGAACATCAGAGGCCCCTGGACAGGGCAGAGAGTCAGACAGACGGTGGCTGACAGCTGCCTCGTTTCCATGAACCCCTTGGGTGGCGTCTGACTGCGGTTGTGTGCGCACACTGCCCTCGGTTGGCACTGCCCATGAGGCTAGGCATTCTTGCAAGCAAGGGTGGACTTCTGAGTCTTTCCTTGTTAAACAGGAACCTGTAAGTTCAGAAGTAAGTGGTCCAACAGGTATAGCTGCTCAAATCACGGAGGCACATGGCAGCTGGTAGTTTCTATGGTAACATCCGGGTTTTCTTCTTAATAAACATATGATTAAGATTACCCTCCTGTTCTGGGAAGGAGAGGGAAATCTCACCTGGAGTCAGCGTTCTAGAAAATTATTTAATTTGGTCTCATCCTTACGGTGAAAATAAAGCAGCGCACCTGTAACTTTATTGTGGAGTGAATTATCGTTAGGGATTTTTATTTGTTTGTTTATTTTTAATTTTTAATTTTTATTAGTGAGACACCATGAGGTACAGTTGCAGATTTACAACTTTTTGTGCTTGGGTTTCAATTACACAACGATCAAATACCCATCCTTCCACCAGTGCCCATTTCCCACCACCACGGATCCCAGTATCCCTCCCACCCCCCATTCCCCCCATCCCACCCAGCCTCTGTGGCAGAGCATTCCCTTTTGTTCTCTCTCTCCTTTTGGGTCCTGTGGTTTGCAAGAGAGGCATTGAGTGGCAATCCTGTTTGGTCTATAGTCTACTTTCAGCATGCTTCTCCCATCCTGGGAGGATCCTCCCAACACCCTTTATTTGGTGCTCCCTTCTCGATCTGAGCTCCCTTTTCCTCGTTAGGGATTTTTAGAGTTGAGAAAAAATTTAATATACTTTTTTTTTTTTCAGAGCGTATTTAGGTTTGCAGTAAGGGATGGGTCCCAAGTGGTGATGTCAAGCCCTCCCCCTTAGGACTGACAGGTGTGACACCTAGCACTGCTGGGCCCTAGCAGAACTGTACTGCTGGCCATGTAACTCCTGACACACACACACACACACAGAGCCTGACCCACGTCAGCATTTCCCACCAGTGTTCAGAAAGTGGTGAACCGGTATTGTCATATCACAGTCACACAGTCACCAAAATTTCGCACTTGATCTGGGGTTTGCTGTTGTTGTTGCACGTCCTGTGGGCATCAGCAACACGCACCCACCATTGCGGTGTCGTAGAGTGTTGGCCCTAAAATCTGTGCACCCCTCATCCTCTCCAGGGTTTGCCTTTTTGTCCGAGTGCTGTAGAGTTGAAATCATCTAGTATGCAACCTTTCCAGAGCGGCTCCTTTCACTTAGCAATCCGCACTTAAGATTTCTCTAAGGCTTTTTTCATAGCTTTCTGGCTCATTTCTTTATAATGCTGAATACCACAAAATTGTCGGGATTCATCAACTGGAGGAATTCTTGATTGCCTTCAGGTTTGAGCAGTTCTGGATCAAGTTGCTCTGAACAGCTGTGTGCACCTCAGTTGTTCCTGTGTGTGTGTAGGTGTGTGTTCAGGGTGGCAGGAGCTGGGGGCAGGGTCTCATAAAAGCAGGGCTCAAATTCCCACCTTCACGGCACCGGAGATCTTTAGCTCAGGTCAGAGAATGTTTAGGTCAGGGGTCAGGGAGATAATACAGCATTAGGACCATACCTTGCATGTGCGTGATCCAGATTTGATGTCCAACACCACATGACCTTCCAGGCATTTCTGGTGCTCCCAGTACTGTTGGGGTGACCATGGTGGTACCTGGCAACTTAGGTCCTTAGAAGCACTGAATCTTTTTTTTTTTTTGCTTTTTTTTCTGGGTCACACCCGGCGATGCTCAGGAGTTACTCCTGGCTCTGCACTCAGGAATCACTCTTGGCGATGCTCGGGGGACCAAATGGGATGCTGGGAATTGAACCCGGTCGACTGCGTGCAAGGCAAACGCCCTACCCGCTGTGCTATTGCTCCAGCCCCTGAATTACTGAATCTTTGGGCTCTAGCACTGAACCACTGGCCTGATGGGCTGAGTATCTCCAGAAGTGGGCTCAGGGCCCCTCGAATACAGCTTGGGAGGCTCCCCCAAATGATGTTTTGTTTAAGTAAGAAACTGCTAAACCGTCTGCTGAAGTGGCTGTACCTTTTTTTTTAATTCCCCCAGTAATGGATGAGGATTCTTGTTGCTCTATATTCTCACTGTCACTGTCACTGTCCTCCAGTTGTTCATCGATTTGCTCGAGCGGGCCCAGTAACGTCTCCATTGTGACAGTTATTACTGTGTTTGGTATATCGAATACGTCATGGGGAGCTTGCCAGGCTTTGCCATGCGGGAGAAATACTCTTGGTAGCTTGCCGGGCTCTCCGAGAGGGGCGGAGGAATTGAACTCGGGTGGGCCATGTTGGCTGCTTGCAAGGCAAATGCCCTACCCGCTGTGCTATCGCTCCAGTCCTTGTGCTATCGCTCCAGTCCTTGTGCTATCGTTCCAGCCCTACATTCTCACCAGAGCTTAATGTCAGTGTCTAGGGTTTGGCTGTTCTGAGAGGAATGGAGTAATATCTTGTTTTAATTTGTATTTCCTTCATGACATGTGATGTTGCGCATCTTTCCATATGCTTATTTTCCATTTTGAATGATATCTTACTGCATCATAATAGCATGTATATCTGTGTATACACACACACTTATATACACATATATAATTGGCTTTTTAGGTCACACCGGACAATGCTCAGAGCTTGCTCCTGACTCTGCACTCAGGAATTACTCCTGGCTATGCTCAGGGTCGATTTGCTCGAGCGGGCCCAGTAACGTCTCCATTAGAGACTTTGTTGTTACTGTGTTTGGCATATCGAATACTCTCGGTAGCTTGCCGGGCTCTCCGAGAGGGGCGGAGGAATTGAACTCGGGTGGCCATGTTGGCCGCTTGTAAGGCGAATGCCCTACCGCTGTGCTATCCCTGTGCTATCTTTTTTTTTTTTTATCTTTTTATGCTCAGGGTCCATATGGGATGCCGGGAATTGAACCTGGGTTGGTTTCATGCAAGGCAAATGTCCTACCCGCTGGACTGTCACTGTCCCTCCCCTAAGAGCCTGTTTTAGAAATTTAAAAAATCTCTTTAGAGAGTATTTTTTATTTATTTATATATTTTTTTGTTTGAGAGTATCTTTATGTGCTGACTTATTTCTGTGTTTGACCATGTCCATAGGTACTAGGGGTCATTCCTAGTGCTTGGTGCTCAGTGGTCAGGGTACCATGCAGTGATGTATATTGACTCCTTGGGTCCCTATATGCAAAACATGTGCTTCAGTTCTTTGAGCCATCTCTCTTGCCTCTTGCTTGTTTTAAAAGTTATGTTCTATTTCTTTTTTTCTTTTTCTTTTTTTTTGGTTTTTTTTTTTTTTGCATTTTTGGGTCACACCCAGCAATGCTCAGGAGTTACTCCTGGCTCATGCACTCAGGAATTCCTCCTGGCAGTGCTTGGGAGACCATATGGGATGCCGGGGATCGAACCTGGGTCGGCTGCGTGCAAGGCAAATGCCCTCCCTGCTGTACTATCACTCCAGTCCCAAGTTATGTTCTATACCAGCCATACTTCAGAGTGACTCAAAAGTGTTCGGGGACCGTATGTGGTACTGGGGATTGAACAGGGTTTGGTTGCATGCAAGACAAGTACCTTCCCACCTGTACTGTCTCTCTGGTCCAACAGTTGAATTCTATCATGCGGTTGGGGGCCAGAGAAATAGCATAGCGGGTAGGGAGTTAGCCTTGCATGCGGCTGACCCGGGTTTAAGCCCCACATCCCACACGGGTCCCCGAGCAACACCAGGAGTAATTACTGAGTGCAGAGCCAGGAGTAACCCCTGAGTATCACTGAGTGTGCCCCAAAAAGCCAACAAATAAGTAAAGAAAAGCAGGGACTTCAAAAACAAAAACCAAAACCAAAAAAAACCTCCAAAAATAAAACAAACCCGAAACCAACAAGAGGTGGAAAAATGAACACATAATTAGAGAAAGAAAATAGGAGTATTTGAGAAATAGGTAAACAGTTACTGTTTCATCCTTGAAGACCAAGAACCATAGGTATTGGAGTGATTGGTAAGAGTCAGCCAGTTACCAGCAGGTACAAGGTTCGGTGGGGTCAGGCTGGGTGGGACCGCCAAGTTAGCGTTCTTGGTGTTCTTTTGCGGTGCCCTCAGTGCTGACGGTACAGCAGTGGATCAGCACAAATCCCGGTCCCCAGGGAGGCCACTTTTCACAACTTTATGCTGAGAAATGAACCCACGATCTTAGACACAAGAAGCCTAGGCTCTACTACGGAATTATATCCTTGGCCCCGAATTAGGGGATATTTAAAAAAAAATCCTGGGGCTGGAGCAATAGCACAGCGGGTAGGGTGTTTGCCTTGCACGCGGCAGACCCAGGTTCGATTCCCAGCATCCCATATGGTCCCCCGAGCACTGCCAGGAGAGATTTCTGAGTGCATGAATCAGGAGTAACTCCTCTGCATCGCTGGGTGTGACCCAAAAAAGCAAAAAAAATAAATAAAAAAAATCCTACCTGGTACAATGCATCAAATAAAGTGGTAGTATCCAAGATTTACAAAGCTCTCACAAAGCTCCAGGATTAATAAACAAACAAATCCAATAACCCCACCCCAAAGAGGAGAGAAGGAGAACAGATTCTTCTCCAAAGAAGAAATATAGATGGCTAGCAGGCATATTGAAAAGTGTTTATCATCACTTATTATCAGAGAAATGCAAGTCAAAAGAATAGTGAGCTATCTCATTCCACTGAGAAGGGCATATGTCAAAAAGATGGAAGACAGCTAGTGTTGGCAGGGAAGTGGTGAGAAAGGACCTGCCCAATTCACTGTTGTGGAAATGCCACCTGCTTCTGCCTCCATGAAAATCAAAACGAAGATTTCTCAAAACGTGAACTAGGACTCTCATGACCCAGGGCGTCTCTTCCTGCATCTAATGCCCAAACATGGAAACATTTTTTTTTTTTGCTTTTTTGGGTCACACCTGGTGATGCACAGGGGTTACTCCTGGCTCAAGCACTCAGGAATTACTCCTGGGGGTGCTCGGGGGACCATATGGGATGCTGGGAATCAAACCCGGGTCGGCTGCGTGCAAGGCAAACGCCCTACCCGCAGTGCTATCCCTCCAGCCCCCGAAACATTTCTTTAAAGGGGTAGATGCACACCTAGGACAACAGCTAGACCATGAAAGTAACCCGGACGTCCAACTAGGGGTAACTGCAGTAGAGCAGGTTGGGCATTTTGCCTGTGTATGGCTGACCTGGGTTCAATGCCTAGCACCATGTATGTTCCCCTGGACCTTGCTAGGCTTTAGGCTTGATCCCTGAGTGCAGAGCCAGGAGTAAGCACAGCTGGATATGTGTCCCAGCTCCACCCCGCCCTTGTGGTGTGGGGACACACACAAACACACACACACACATACACACTGACATACCATGTCACTGTAAGCACAGATTTGAAATGATGTAGTTCATTGAATATTGTATACGTCATGAGTAGCTTGCCAGGCTTTGCCGTGCGGGTGAGATATTCTCGGTAGTTTGCCGGGCTCTCTGAGAGGGGCGGAGGAATCGAACCGGGCTCGGCCGGGCTGGCTGCATGCAAGGCAAATGCCCTACAGCTCCAGCCATATTCAGTGTGCCAAACACAGTAACAAGAAGTCTCAAAATGGAGATGTTACTGGGCCCCCTGGAGCAAATCGATGACCAACGGGAGGACAGTGACAGTGACGGTGACAGTAGTTCATTGCAGTGTGGATTTGGAAGGTATCATTTTGAGTGAAATAAACCAGAGGGAGAAGAACAAATACCAGGGTGATCTCTCGTTGGGGATACAGAGACAAAATAATAGAATAAATAGTCCGAACAATGGCAAAGCCATCATCGTAGAATGCAAAGCCAGTCACCAAATGGTGGAGGGTGTAGTAATTGACTGTACCCGTACCAAAAATATTTTTTTTTTTTGTATTTTATTGAATTCTACCACTGAACCACTGCAGGCTGGAGCGATAGCATAGCGGTAGGGCGTTTGCCTTGCCAGCAGCTAGCCCGGCCGAGCCGGGTTCGATTCCTCTGCCCCTCTTGGAGAGCCCGGCAAGCTACCGAGAGTATATTCAATATGCCAAACACAGTAACAACAAGTCTCAAAATGGAGACAAGTCTCAAAATGGAGACCTTACTACCGGGCCCGAGCAAATTGATGAACAACGGGAGGACAGTGTTTGTTTGTTTGTTTATTGAATTGCAGTGAGATACAAGCTTTCATGTTTGGGTTACAATCATACAGTGATCAAACACCCATCCCTCCACCAGTGCACACTCCCCACCACCAATATCCCCGGTATACCCCCTTTCCCCACCCTCCCCCTGCCTCCATGGCAGACAATATTCCCCATACTCTCTACTTTTGGGCAGCTGGAATAGAGAAGGGATCACTAAGAAAATGAGGGCTTGCCGGTACCACAGACTTTCACACTTATTTTATTTTTTAAATTTTTATTAGTGAGACACCATGAGGTACAGTTGTAGACTTACAAATTTTTGTGCTTGAGTTTCAATTATACAATGATCAAATACCCATCCCTCCACCAGTGCCTATTTTCCACCACCACGGATCCCAGTATCCTTCCCACCCCTCATCCCCCTCATCCCACCCTGCCTCTGTGGCAGGGCATTCCCCTCTGTTCTCTCTCTCCTTTTGGGTGCTGTGGTTTGCAAAAGAGGCACTGAGTGGCAATCATGTTTGGTCTATAGTCTACTTTCAGCATGCTTCTCCCATCCTGGGAGGATCCTCCCAACACCCTTTACTTGGTGCTCCCTTCTCGATCTGAGCTCCCTTTTCCCCTAGCACGTGTGGCTGGCCTCCAAGCCATGGAGCAAAATTCCTGGTACTAATCTCAGCCATTCTTGGGTGTTAGTCTCCTATTTTGTTACTTTATGTTCCCCAGATGAATGCAATCTTTCTGTGTCTATCCCGCTCTTTCTGACTCATTTCGCTTAACATGATACTCTCCATGTAGTACCACTTGTATGTAAATTTCATGACTTCATCTTTTCTAACAGCTACATAGTACTCCATTGTGTAGATGTGCCAAAGCTTCTTTAACCAGTCATCTGTTCTCGGGCACTTAGGTTTTTTCCAGATTCTGGCTATTGTAAAGAGTGCTGCAATGAACAAACAAGTGCAGATGTCACTATTTTAACTACCTAAAACTTCCTGCCCAGGACTTGGGAGGCAGCTCAAGTGGTGGAGCACATGCCTAGGATGTGCAAGACCCCCGAATTGGGTCCCATTCCCCCACCCCACGCCCAGCTCTAGTGCCCATGTCCTGTTTGGGGTTTGTGGGGGGGGGTGGCATTCCCTGCTAGGGATAGAAAATATTCCTGCCTGGGGCCCCATCCCTGAGAAAAAGTAATCCTTAATGATTCTCTTAAAATTCTATGAAGCAACTGTTTGATCAGAAGAGAAGACCCCAGGTAAAATTTTTTTCTTTTTTTAAATAACGTTTTTTTTTTTGGGGGGGGGGAGGTGTGAACATTTATCATGGCTGGGGTATGGAAATACTGGTTTGTTTTTGGGCTTCTCCCAGCGGTGCTGGCCTGACACTCTCCAGCTCTGGGCCAGGGTCCCCGTGGTGTGGCCTTGAACCTGGGCTTCCGGCTTGCAGGGTTTGGAGCCGCCTCCTCAGCCAAGTCAGAACTATTTTTTTTTTTTTAATGAAAATAAAAAAAAAACAACCAGAAAGTGTAAATGAAATAGTCTGTTTTTTAAAAATCTTTGGATGATTTCCTCCTCCGGAAACAGTAAGGAGTATGTTCCAGGCATGGTTCTTTTGTTGTTTTTTTCTTGGGGGGAGGGTCAGGCACATCTCGTGGTGCTCAGGGCCTATCTCCTGGCTCCATCTCTGGGGTCACTCTGGGCCGGGCTGGGGGACCTCATGGGGAGCCTGGTATTGAACCCAGATCAGCTGCTAGGAGGGCTAACAGCCTCACCCCGCTGTGCGCTCTCGGCAGCGCCCTGCAGGGGTTTCTTTTCCCCCTGAAGGAGAATAAGTACCCGCAGACACGGGAAGTTCCAAGCCATTGTCTGGTTAAAAGACGAACATTTACATAATGGCTATTTGCTGATCTGCTGCGAAAATGTTTCAGGGGTGCTAGACTGGAGAATTACCCAGCAAGTAATTGTGTAGCTGTCACTCAGCCTAAGAAGTACAACTAAGCACAGTGAGTGCCACAGTTTCCTGTGACCCTCTTCTCGGATTTCCCCCTGCCTGCTGCCGTTCTGTTCTGTGGCCATCCTGAGTGTGGTGTGCAGGACAGCAAGTCCCTTTCTCCTTTCATCCCCTCTCTGCTATGTGTGTGCATGTGTGTGCGTGGTGTTCTAGCAGGGTATTGCTGCGTGTGACTGCGAAGGAGGGGCTCAGTGTAACCTTTGCTGAGAGGAATTTGCTTTTCTTTTCATTGTTACTTTGTTTGTTTGCGTTTTGGGTCACACTCAGCGATGCTTAGGGATTGCACTGGTGTTGCACTCCAGAATCACTCCTGGCGGTGCTGGGGGGTGGACCCTATGGGATGCTGGGAATCGAACCCTGGTCGGCTGTGTGCAAGGCAAAAGCCCTACCCGCTGTGCTATTGCTCCAGCCCCTCATTGTTATCCCTCATTGTTATGTTTTTGAGATTCCTCCTTGTTGACACAGAGGCTGTTCATTTAGGTTTCTTTTGAGAACATCTTCATTACCTTCTCTTCCAAGTGACTCATCACTGTGGCCCTGGCTGGGCCTTTGTGCTGAGTGGCATTTGTCTTTTTTTTTTTCCCCCTTTTTGGATCACACCCGGCGATGCACAGGGCTTACTCCAGACTCTGCACTCAGGAATTACTCCTGGCGGTGCTCAGCGGACCATATGGGATGCTGGGAATCGAACCTGGGTTGGCCGCGTGCTAGGCAAATGCCCTCCCCGCTGTGCTATCTCTCCAGCCCTGCATTTGTCCTTTTGGTTTCTGGGCCACACCTGGTGGAGCTCAGGGCTCTTACTCTGTGCTCGGTGCTCAGGGATCCAAGCCGCGTAATGGGCATCTGAAGCTGTCTTGCAAGGCAAGTACCTTCCTTGACTTCCCTGCTCTGTGTCTCGCCCTGGTTGGCATTTTCTTTTCTTCTGTGTAGAACCGGGGGCCTGTTCTTACGCGTGTCTGACTAGGAAAGGCCAGCAAGTTGGGGGTGCTGCTCAGTGCTTTGTGAGGTCCTGCACTGCATCCCACATGCAGTAACTGCATGTAACTGCAAAATACAATCTGATTTTTTCTGATTTTTTTGTGAGGTCCTGCACTGCATCCCACATGCAGTAACTGCAAAATGCACTCTGATTTTTTTTGAGTTAGAGGACCTTTGAGCTCATTAAGCCAACTTTCCTGCTTTCTTTCTTAATCATTTATTACAAGGAAAACCTGAAGCAGACAACTAGATAGAAAAATACGTTAGAAGCCTCTGCACTTCCTGCCCCTTCACCCCAGTAAAACCAAACCAAACCCCCCAAAGCAGAAAACCACTGTGAGTATCTGGCCAGTTCCATAGGGGCCACTCTCCCACCTTGGTTCCTTGCCCTCTCTGTCATCCCAAGGCCGGTCTCAGACACAGTGTGACTTCCTCACAGTGTCAGGAAGGAGTCTGAGGGTTGCTGGAGGGTATGATGGGTGGAAGGCAGCCGGGGTGCCTGGTCACACGGGGAGCCGGAAGGATGGCTGCAGGAGAATAAGATGTCACGTCTGCCAGGTGCCACTGTTCACACTGAGTGAGGGAAATTAGGGGAAGCCAGTAGGGACTGGAAGAAAGGTGAGGTGACAGGAGAGTGAGGGCTGGAAAACATAGGATGGATTGGCCTAGTTTTCTACTCATAACTGGGGACTGCCCTACTTTAATGGTTTAGAAAATTGGTTTTCAGGAAATTTGGAATTAGTTCGCTCATTATTGGTAACCCTGAAAAGAGATTGCTTTGGTATCTTTCCAAGTTTTTTCAGACTTTTTCTGTTTTTTTCCCCCCCCTAAAGGCAAATATGTACTGCTTTCTTTGTTGGGTCACACCCAGCGATGCACAGGGTTACTCCTGGCTCATGCAGTCAGGCATTACTCCTGGCAGTGCTCAGGGGACCATATGGGATGCTGGGAATCGAACCTGGGTCTGCTGCATGCAAGGCAAATGCCCTACCCGCTGTGCTATTGCTCCAGCCACTGTACTGTTTTTTAAATTGTTGTGGAGGCCATGCCTAGTAGTGCTAGAGAGTCGTGGTACCCAGGCCCAATCCAGGGCCTCTCACATGGAAGGCAGCTTTTTATTCTTCCACTTGAGCCACATCTGAAGCCTCAAGCATCTTCGTATTCATAATCATTTTGTTCATCGGTACACAGGCCGTTAATACTGCCCTAATACTGCCTGGCAAGCTCCCCGTGACGTATTCGATATGCCAAACACAGTAACAACAAAGTCTCCAATGGAGACGTTACTGGGCCCGCTCGAGCAAATCGATGATCAACGGGAGGGCCTTTACTTTACTTTACTAACAAAATGCCACAGATTTGTTGACTTGTATTTAAAATTTTCTTCCACTTTAAGTACCATGCTTTACAGAGTTGTTCATCACGTATTTGTTACAGGCGTTCAGTATTCCAACACCAATCTATCACCTGTATGGCCTTCCCTTCACCATTGTCCCCATCTTCCCAACCACCTCTCAAGCCTGCCTCCTTAGCAGGCCCCAAATAATTTATTTTATATTGCTTGTTACCACTAAGTGGCTAATGGAATTATCCAAAAATACTTATGTAAAAGAAAATTTGTGAAAATTGTTGTATTTCACCGTTTGGACATTGAGTCTTTGTCTGAGGGTTTACTAAACTGTTGTTGCTACTTGAGCCTTCTGTTTTTGTGTTTTTTTTTTTTTTGTTATTGAGCTTAGGTGGCCTTTATGTTACTATCCCATCTAATTTGGCGTGCTCCTACTGGGCTGTCAGTATTGTAGAGTTTGGAGATGGCCGCATTTGCAGCCACACCTCCCAGAAACTCCAGAATATTTAACCAGGCCATGAGTTTACATGGTGGCGGTTATGGGCTGTGGGTGTGGCTGCTGGGACTTCTGGAAGTACAGGCAGAGGGGGGAGGCTGTCTCTCCCCAACCTGAGAAGACTCCAGAGTTCTCAGTCAAAAGAGCAGTGTACTTAAAGTTTTGGGCAGTTTAGTGTCTCTGAGGTGGAGTCTGGCTGTTGGCATAATGGCAGGTATTGGGTTGTGAGTGCCGCTGTTAGGGCTTTGGCAGGGCAGGGACTTGCCCTGACCTTCCTCCTGAGGGTTTCCCAGAGTTTCAAGGTTGGCCTAAATGTTTCTGATTTTTTGGGGGGGAAGGGGGGCCCACACCTGGGGCTGATTAGGACTTTTTTTTTCTTTTTGGGTCACACCCAGTGATGCTCAGGGGTTACTCCTGGCTCTGCACTCAGGAATTACTCCTGGTGGTGCTCAGGGGACCATATGGGATGCTGGGAATCCAACCCGGGTCGGCCGTGTGCAAGGCAAACGCCCTACCTGCTGTGCTATTGCTCTAGCCCCTGGTGCTGATTAGGATTTATTTATGTCTCTACACTCAGGAATTACTACTGGTGGTGCTTGGGGGGCCATGTAGGACGGCAGGGGTCTACCCTGAGTCTGCTGTACGCAAGGCAAGTTCGCAAGCTGCTATACTGTATCTCCTTCTCCAGGCTGGTTGGCAATACATAACAAATTGACCGTCCACTATTTTGGATGTTGGATGCCCATGATCCAGGCACTAGCCTGGTCACTTCCTGGTGAGAGGCTCTTCTGCTTCACAGATGGTGACTTGTTTTATATTTTTTTTGGGGGGCGCCATACCCAGCGATGCTTAGGGCTTACCCCAGGCTTGGTGCTCATGGATCACTTCTGGCAGGCTCTGGGGACTATGTGCCGTGATGGGAATTGAACCAGGCTCGGCAGCGTGCAAGGCCAGCACTCTAGTCCCTGCCCTACCATTCTGGCTCACCCAGATGGCATCTTAATGTCGCCTCAGTCAGAAAGAGTGGGGAGCCCTCTGCAGCCTCTTTTATGCGGGCACTCACCCCATCCTGAGGCCTCGCCCCTCTTGCCTAAGCACTTCCCAAATGCTCTACCATTGTGAGTTCAGATTTAAATTTTAATCTTGGAAGACACACATTCAGACCACAGCCTTAGACCTGGGTGCCTTAGAATTGCAGGGTTTCCCCATTTCAAACCAGAATAGTCCCAGGCAAACTGGTATCGTTGGTCAGCCCCTGTGTTGGTTTCTGCATCCCTTGTCTATTGGTCACCACCCCCCCATTGTTTCTATCTATGGGCCGGGAGTCCTCACTCCACTGTACTAGGGCCTCCGTCCAAGGTTTTGCAAGGCTGAACCCGGGGCATTCGGCAGGAGCTTGATGGTTGGTAGAATTCAGTTCCTTGAGCCCGGCAAGCTACCGAGAGTATCCCGCCCGCACGGCAAAGCCTGGCAAGCTCCCATGTGACTTACTGGATATGCCAAACACAGTAACAAGTCTCACAATGGAGACGTTACTGGTGCCCGCTTGAGCAAATCAATGAACAACGGGAGGACAGTGCTACAGTGATTTTATTTTTATTTTATTTTATTTTTTTTTTTTTGCTTTTTGGGTCACACCCGGCGATGCACAGGGGTTACTCCTGGCTCTGCGCTCAGGAATTACCTCTGGTGGTGCTCAGGGGACCATATGGGATGCTGGGAATTGAACCCGGGTCTGCCGCTTGCAAGGCAAACACCCTACCCGCTGTGCTATTGCTCCAGCCCCAGTGCTACAGTGATTTTAGGGTGAAGCCCTCAGCTTCTAGAGCCCCCCCCCCATCCATCTGGTCCCTGCCTCTTGGTCCTCAGTGGTTCATAATGCAAAGGAGAGGTCTCTACAGCCCATGGCTTCTGCTGTGTGCAGTTCCTTAGGAGCTGCCTTTACTCCAGGGAAGGGGATTATACCAAGCACCTGGGTCTTGAGAATTAGCGAGAGGAGGTCACTTGAGGGTCATTTCACTGGAGCTTGCTCCCAGTTTATCTGAAGCAGAAAATTACTCCGTTTAGCTTTGGGGGATGAAAGTATATATGCTTTTGCTCAGCTGCTCTTCAGATTTCTTTATCTTTTAAAAAACATTTTCATGCATAATTCATTTTGTCTTCCAAGTACAGCAGGCAGAAATGTCTTCCTAGGTATTATTTCTCAGTTTTCGGTTCCTTTTTCTCTTTAGTGCCGAGGATGAAACTTCGGACCTCACACGTGCAAGGCAAGTGCTGTGTCACTGAGCGGCCTCCTTGCCTCTCGATTTGTTTTTTTTCAAGGCTGTTTTTTTTCCCTCTTAAGTAGATGGAGGCAGGAAATGCTGATCTAAAGGCCCTGCAGGCTACTCCAAAGCAGGCTTCTATTTATTTATTTATTTATTTATTTTGCTTTTGGGGTCATACCTGGCCGTGCTCAGAGGTTACTCCTGGCTCTACGCTCAGGAATTCTTCCAGTGGTGCTTGGGGGGGACCATATGGGATGCCCGGGAATGGAGCCGTGGTCGGGTTCCTGCAAGGCAAACGATTGCTCCAACCCTGCAGGCTTTTTCGTTTTATTTTACACGGCTTTTTTTTTTTGGAGGGGTTCACACCCGGCAATGCTGAGGGGTTACTCCTGGCTCTGCACTCAGGAATTAACGCCTGGCGGTGGTCGGGGGACCATATGGGATGCCAGGGATCAAACCTGGGTCCGCTGCATGTTAGGCAAAACGTCCTCCCCGTTGGACTATTGCTCGGCCCCACATTTCATTTTACACGGCTTTTTTTTTTAACTTTCTGGGTCACACCGGGTGATGCACAGGGGTTACTCCTGGCTCTGTGCTCAGGAATTAGCCCTGGCAGTGTTCAGGGGACCCTATGGGATGCTGGGAATCGAACCTGGGTCGGCTGCATGCAAGGCAAACACCCTATCCGCTGTGCTGTTGCTCCAGCCCCTTTTACATGGCTTTTACTTCTAGTTTGTAGTTGCTGTGACTGGGAGTTTATTCTGAACCATGTGAGGTCCTCACGATCCCCAGTTGCTGTGGCTGTGGCCCTCAAGGCCCAGGGCTTTCACCTTTTCCTCACTTTGTTTGTTTTGGGCCACACCCAGCAGTGCTGAACATTTACCCTGGCTCTGAGCACAAAGATCACTCCTTTTGGCAGTGCTTGGGGGTGGCTAGCGGGGAGGCGGTGGGGGGATGGTATATGGGGGCTGGGAATGGAACCCAGGTTGCTTGTGCAAGGCAGTCTCTCATCCTCCTCAGCACTCTGTGAATTCAGCTGTGGAAAGGAATCTGCCTTGCTCTTCCCGACCTCTAACTGCAATCCTTTTAGGACGTCTAAGGCACCATGCTAGCAGCTCACAGGGACTTTATCGCCTGTAGAAACTCACTTTTTTACACCAGATTTCCAGAACCGCAGGGATTTCTGTGGTCATTTACAACAGGCTGTGTCATCGTTTCCCAAAGTGGGCGATGCTGTGCCCTGGGTCCCCCACCCACAAAATCCAGGGGGGTCACTATTAGCTTCAGCTGTAAATGGGGGGGTTCTGTTTATTCCCCTAAAAGGATTTTCGGGGTGGAGGGAAGCACAGTAAATTTTTTTTTTCTGAAAATGGGGAGCTAAGGCCCAATCAATTTGGGAACTTCGGGTTTAGATGCTGTGGTCATCTACCCTTCTTGGTGAAGACACAAAGGCCTTGGAAGTAAGGTGAATATTTTGCTAGCATCTAGATTACATTTTGGCCACTAGAATTCTCGCTTTTTTTCTTTCCTTCCTTCCTTTCTTTCTTTCTTTCTTTTTGTTTTGCTTTTTGGGTCACACCCAGCGATGCTCAGGGGTTACTCCTGGCTCTGCACTCAGGAATTAGTCCTAGTGGTGCTCAGGGGACCATATGGGATGCCAGGGATCAAACCCGGTTGGCCGCGTGCAAGCCAAACGCCCTCCCTGCTGTACTATCTCTCCAGCCCTAATTCTGTCTTTTCAATGTTGATTGTTATGCGTTTCAGAGCGCTATTCTGGGCCGGGCCAGCGGGGAGGTGACTGAAGTTCAGTCCCCAGCATCACACCACCACTGGGTGGCCCGCTGACATGAAAAGAGACCCCAAAATCATAATTATTGTGAGCCGGGCTTTCTGCAGAGCCCTGAAGGGCCACAGCACAGCAAACGTTTAGGGACACTGCTGGGACGAGCTGGAGGCGGCAGGCTGGGCCTTGCAGCGCTGGCTGGTTCATTATCCAGAGGCAGAAGGGCAGCGAGGCGGGTGCCCGGAGCTCAGGTGCAGCAGCAGGAAGTCGGGGTGAGGGCAGGCTAGTCCATCTGCTTCCTCCAGCTCTTCACCCTGTAGCCCCCTGGGCCACTCGGGCCCCCTGCAGCTCACCTTCCCATCCGGCCCTGGGGGCGGGGTGGGGGGGGTGGGGGGGGGTGGGGGCAGGTTGCTCCCTGCTCTTTCCTGCTGTCTGCTGACTTCAAAGCCTGGTGGAGGCTGCACTGGGTGGAAAAAGAGTTTTGAAGGGCCTGGGAACACGTGGCCACATCCTTGGCTTCAGGACGGGGATGGGGCTGTTGACTGAGGCTAGGCCGGAAGGATTGCTCTGACTTAATTCATTTGTAACACTTTGCCTTTGGTTTAGGAGAAATTTCTTCCTTCAGCCTCCTGGGAATAATTAAATGTTTCACTTGCGGTAATTTCCTAACTAATTGAAGAAAATGCCATAAATGCCAGCAATTAAGGATTGTTTTGCTTTCTTTCTTTCTCTCCCTTTTTTTTTTTTAAGGCAGGCTTTCTTAAACATGTAAGGGTTGTCCTTGATGCCTTCCAAAAGAGTGTGTTTAACACAATTATCCTGCTGTTTCTCCCTGCGTTGAGCCTTGTGAAAACCAGCTGATCTCACACACACACAAACAACGCGGCCCCTCCCCCATGTCTGTTGTCTTTGCCTTTTTGAGACTTTTTTTTCCCCCTTTTAGGATCTCTTTAAAGATCTTTTAAAATTAGTGCCCCGTTTTTCCTTGTGTCCGTTGGAGTAGCTGTATGGTCTTTTTTTTTTTTTTTTTTTTTTTTTTTTTTTTTTTTTGCTTTTTGGGTCACACCTGGCGATGCACAGGGGTTACTCCTGGCTCTGCACTCAGGAATTACTCCTAAGGGTGCTCGGGGCACCCTATGGGATGCTGGGAATTGAACCCGGCTCAGCCGCGTGCAAGGCAAACGCCCTCCCCACTGTGTTATCGCTCTAGGCGGGGCTGTTCCCGCATCCTGTGACTTTCCTCAGCATCCCTGACCTCCACACACTAGAGGGACAGTATCGCTCTGCTCCCCAGAAATATTTCCAGACCAGAAAGTCTCTTCCGGTTCTAGAGAGAGGTTGGTAGCAGCCCTATCTATTTCCTCACCATCCTGCCCCAGGCTTTGCTCTGCTTTTTTTTTGGGGGGGGGTCACACCTGGCGTTGCACAGGGGTTACTCCTGACTCAGCATTCAGGAATCACTCCTGGCGGTGCTCAGGGGACCATATGGGATGCTGGGAATCGAACCCGGATTGGATTGGCCGCGTGCAAGGCAGACGCCCTACCCGCTGTGCTATTGCTCCAGCCCCAGGCTTTGCTCTTTAACTCTGGGCCACACCTGGCCGTGCTGGGGCGCCATATGCGGTTCTGGGCATTGAACAGGGGTCAGCCACCTGCAAGGCAAGTACCTCAAACCCTGTACTGTTTTTTCCATCCCTGTAATTTGGGGCGGGGGGGGGGGGGTAGGATCTCCTAAGTGGTGTTCTGGAGGCCTGAGCCCCCTTGCAGCTAAGCAAGCTAGGGAAGAGACTGCTGGGGGCGGGGGATGGCGGGCCTTTAGCCCTGCACCCAGAGATGCTTGATTATGGGGGAACGGGTCAACTGCGTGCAGGGCATGAGCATAGCCGTGCTTCCTGTAACTTGCAACGATCTCACCTAATTCCCCACACTATCAGCTCTGGAGTGCCCTCCCTGTTTGAAGCCCAAGTGGAAGCTTGCTCCAAGTCACATAGACACAATGACCTCTGGGAATACCTTTATAGTGACCTTTCTTGAAATTAGGTCTTTGTTGGGCTAGAGTGATAGCACAGCGGGTAGGGCGTTTGTTTGCCTTGCCTGCGGCCCCTGGCCGACACAAGTTCAATTCCTCCGCCCCTCTCGGAGACCCCGGGAAGCTACCGAGAGTATCTCACCCGCACGGCAAAGCCTGGCAAGCTCCCCCTGACGTATTCTGATATGCCAAACACAGTAACAACAAGTCTCACAATGGAGACGTTACTAGGCCCGATCGAGCAAATCGATGCACAACGGGAGGACAGTGCTACAGGTCTTTGTTGAGTTTCCCTGGGGGGCGGGAAACTTCTGTGGGCAGTGCAGTGCGAACCTGGCATTCTTGTGTATCGGTGTGTGTAGGAACTTGATATTTGATCCATGTCCCAGTTTCTGGCACAGAGCTCTTAAGAGCTCTGGAGTTACCATGTCATTGTTTTCTTTTTTTTTTGTGGGGGGCACACCTAGCGATGCTCAGGGGTCACTCCTGCCTCTGCGCACAGCCATCACTCCTGGTGGGCTCTGGGGACCAGATGGGGGTGCTTGGGGTTGAACCCAGGGCGGATGGCAAGCTCCCTACCCGCTGTACTCTCTCTCTCTCTCTGGCCCCTACCTGCTGTCCTGTCTCCCTGGCTTCTAGAGTTTCTGGAATTTTCTTCAGTGATGAGAATTTAAAGGTGTGTTTTGTTTGTTAACGGGGTGACTTTTGAACCTCGCCAAAGGATGGGCCTGGTTACAAGAATAGCCCCTCTGATTAGAGGGTAGGGTAGGCATATTTACTCTTCCCTGCCCCGACTTCCTGGGGAAAGTGCCCAGAGGGGGAACCCCCACTGCCAGGAATTTAATCCAGAACTTCTTTTTCTTTCTTAAAAATTTTTAAAAAATTTTTATAAGGTAGTTAACAATATTTGATTGCATTTAATTTTCAAAAACCAATCCCACCACCATATTTGGGATGTTTCTATCCGAAACCCCAATCCCTGTCTCAAAGCAGAACAGAAATGATATATTTATTTATTTATTTATTTATTTATTTTTTTATCATTTTTTTTTATTAGTGAAACACCATGAAGTATACTTATAGACTCACAAATTTTTGTGCTTGGGTTTCAGTTATACAATGATCAAGTACCCATCCCTCCACCAGTGCCCATCCTCCCCCACCACGGGTCCTATCATCCCTCCGACCCCCCATCCTCCCCCCCCCCCCCCCCCCCGCCCCGTCCCACCCTGCCGCTGTGGCAGGGCATTCCCCCTTGTTCTCTCTCTCTTCTTTTGGGTACTGTGTTTTGCCAGAGAGGCATTGAGTGGCAATCATGTTTGGTCTATAGACCACTTTTAGCATGTCTCTCCCACCCTGGGAGGGTCTTCACAACACCCTTTATTTGGTGCTCTCTTCTCTATCTGAGCTTCCTTCTCACCTAGCACATGTGGCTGGCCTTCAAGTCATGGAGCAAAATTCCTGGTACTAATCTGAGCCCTTCCTGGGTGTTAGTCTCCCGTTTTGTTGCTTTATGTTCCCCAGATGAATGCAATCTCAGAAATGATTTTAATTTTTTTAAAGGCCTTATTTACTTATTTTTATTTATTTATTTTATGCTTTTTGAGTCACACCCGGCGATACACAAGAGTTAATCCTGGCTCATGCACTCAAGAATTACTCCTGGTGGTGCTCGAGGGACCCTATGGGATGCTGGGAATAGAACCCGGGTCGGCCATGTGCAAGGCAAATGCCCTACCCGCTGTGCTATCTTTCCAGCCCCGAAGATTGTTCTGTTTTGACAGGGGTCATTAAGACCTTTTGTAAGAGATTACTGACATGTTGTTAAAGATCGAGCCTTGTGAACGTTCATATATATATATATCTGTAAACATATATTCATGTATATATATATATATACACACACACATATATGTGTATTTCCCTCTATGATTGGTTGCCTACTATTTGAACCCCATCAAATGTGGTGCGGTACTCTTGGAGTATGGCTAGGGTGTGTCTTATGATGTGTCCAGGAATGTGTGAAGTTCGGCCCGAGCGTGTGGGGAGTGCCGTGATCATGGCAGCAGTTGGGTTCTGGAGGTTTTCGGCTGCCGGGGCTGGGTCCCTTGGGGCGGGGAGGGCTTTCACCCACCTGCCTTCGGGGTGCCCTGAATGAAACAGCCTGGCGTGGGGTCCGGTGGCATGACTATGGCCAGTGTCATGTTATGCTCCCTTCTGGGACAGAAGGACATGTGATCTCTTAATGCAGGATTTTTTTTTTTTTTTGCTTTTTGGGTCATACCAGGTGATGCTCAGGGGTTCCTCCTAGCTTTACACTCAGGAATTAGTCCTGGCAGTTCTTGGGGGACCATATGGGATGCTGGGAATCAAACCCGGGTTGGCCACGTACAAGGCAAACGCCCTACCCGCTGTAACATCGCTCCAACCCCCAATGCAGGACTTCTTAAACCATCCACTCCCCATGCGTTGCCTTGCCTTGCCTTTCCTTCTCTTTGCTTCTTTCCTCCATCTCTCTCTCTCCCTCTCTTCTCTTTCGCCTCTCCTCTCTCCCCCTTCTCTCTGTCTCTCTCTCCACACACACACTTCTGGCACTGTGACTGACGAGTGTTCATGGTAGGCTTTCATGACTGCAGTTTTCAGCTGTACCCCCTCCAGAGCCTGTGCCCCGCCCCCCCCCCCCCCCCCCCCCCATGGTAAGGTGAGTTCTGCAGAGTTTGCAGCTCCGTTGCCTTTTTGAAGCTGCTTTCTTTTCCTTTCCTTTAATTTTTCTTCGTTTCCATTAAATGCTGCACGGTGATCCTGTGGTTTCCAATACTATTAATAATGGTTTTCGGGGCTGGAGTGATAGCACAGCGGGGAGGGTGTTTGCCTTGCACGTGGCTGACCCGGGTTCGATTCCCAGCATCCCATATGGTCCCCCGAGCACCGCCAGGAGTAATTCTTGAGTGCATGAGCCAGGATTAACTCTTGTGTATCGCCGGGTGTGACTCAAAAAGCATAAAATAAATAAATAAAAATAAGTAAATAAAGCCTTTAAAAAAATTAATGGTTTCTCAGGCACATAATTCCAACACCCCTCCTTCTCACCCGAGAAATGCCACACGGCAGGCACTGTCCTTCCGCGGTGGCTTCTGCATTGTTCTGGTCATTGCACGTTCAGAGACCTCTTACTGTTGCCTAATTTTCGTCGTCCCCCCCCCCCCCACATTCAGTTTTGTGACCCGTGTGGAGTTGTGGCGCCCAGTTTGAGAGAGAGCTCGGGTCTGTAAGAACATTCTTCAGCAGGAGGGCTTTTCGGAAGAGCAGGCGGGGCTGAGAGGCAAGTTTCTAGCTCTGTCTCCTGAGTTTGAGGAGCTGCAAGTGCCTCTCAGCGGTCTCATCCTGTGGGGAGAGTGGATGGAACCGGCAGGGAGTGGCCCCGAGGGACAAGTGGTGGGAAACCAAGCAGAGGCTGCAGCAGGAGAGGGAGCCGCTGCCAGATCTAGGGAGGATGGGACACAAAGGTGTGAGGATAGAGAAGTTCACTGGGGGAGAGGGAGGATAGGGCGGGGCTTTGTGGATCACTCCCACCGCCTCCTTACCTAGCTGGGCTGCTTTCCCAACAGCTCTGCGGAAGTGCTGGGGACGTGTATGCGTGTGTGTGCATATGTGTGTGCATGTGCGTGTGCATGCGTGTGTGTATGCATGTGTGTGCATGTGCATGTATGTGTCTGCATGTGTGTGTGCATGCATGTGCATGCATGCATGTGTGTCTGTATGTATGCATGCGTGTGTGCGTGTCTGTATGTGTGTGCATGTGTGTGCGCGTATGTGCATGTATGCATGTGTGTCTGTATGCATGCGTGTGTGCATGCGTGTTTGCATGTGTCTGTATGCGTGTGCATGTGTGTGCGCATATGTGTGTGTATGTGTGTCTGTGTGCATGAGTGTGTGCGTGTGTCTATGTATGTGTGCATGTGTGTATGCGTGTGCGTGTATGCGTGTGCATGCGTGTATGCGTGTGTGCGTGCATGTGCATGTATGCGTGTGTGTCTGCATGTATGCATGCGTGTGTGCGTGCGTGTGCGTGTGTCTGTATGCGTGTGCATGTGTGTGCGCATATGTGTGCGTGTATGTGTTCGAATCTTCTTTGCCGGCAAGTACAGGCCAATTAAAAGAAGTAGCTTTGTTCCCTTTTGCATTTTTCACAGGCGTGTATATGTGTCTGTGTGCATGCGTGTGTGCGTGTCTATGTATGTGTGCATGTGTGTATGCGTGTGCATGTTTGCCTGTGCATGCATGTATGCGTGTGTGCGTGCGTGTCCGTATGTGCGTGCATGTGTGTATGCACATATGTGTGCGTGTCTGTGTCTGTGCACACGTGTGTGCGTGTATGTATGTGCGCTCATTTATGCGTGTGTGCGTGTATGTGTGCGTGCGTGTATGTATGTGTGTTCATGTGTTGGCGTGTGTGCATGTGTGTTCTATGTGAGTGTGTGGGTGTGTGTGCGCGCGTGTGTCTGCTTATTGGTTATAGTGAGTCACTGCCTCATATAGTGAGTTTATTCTCATTTAGGGCCCTGATGAGAGTGTTGTACTAGAGGGGGTCAGGAGGCACGGTCAGAGGGGTAGGTAGGCCTTGCATGCTCACAGCCCCCAATTCTGTCTCTAGTGCCCTTTGTTCTCCTGGCACTACTCAGTGTGAGCCTGGCAGCAGATGGGCCATAGGTATTACCGCAGCATACAGTTGGACTCTCCAACCTACTGCCTGGCAGTGGGGGAAGTCACCCTGGGGTGTAGATAAACTGGCTGGTGGGAGACGGAAACCTGTGGGAATCATGGGCGGGTGTGACCTGAGCTCGCCTGGCCTTTGCCTCTCCCGAGGGATCCTTCGCCTTCCACTCAGGATCTCTTCCTCGGCTGCTCGCGCGGTAAGGCTCTATTGAGCAGATCAAAGCTGTCACAAAAGTTCGAATCTTCTTTGCCGGCAAGTACAGGCCAATTCAAAGAAGTAGCTTTGTTCCCTTTTGCATTCTTCACAGGCTAGCATATCTTCTGGAAAACGTGTTGCCATGGCAATGGGATATTATCTATCTCGGTGGTGTACTACATAAAAATAGCCCTTTGTGTTCCGGGATGATGTTGGTGACAGGTGGTTGGGTGAATGTATAGCTGGGTGCTTTTCCAGGGGCCGTTTTCCTGCATTCCATTGTTTAAAGTTATGAAATCACACTTTGTATTGATTTGTTTTTCTCTCTCAAAGTGCAGTTTTATCGGGAAAAGGCGGGCATTGGAGCTCTGTTTGATTGTGAATTATTGGCTCTCCTCTGCAGGTCAGATAAACAGGATTGAAGCCATCTCCTGTGGTAAGAAGGAAAGACTTGTCTCATCCTTCTATGGGTGCTCCAAACTATGCACCAGAGATGACTGGGTGGATGAGCAGTGACAGAGAATTTTCTCATTCTTTCTTTATTTTTTTGCTTTTTGGGTCACACCCAGTGATGCTCAGGGGTTACTCCTGGCACTGCACTCAGGAATCACCCCTGGCGGTGCTCAGGGGACCGTATGGGATGCTGGGAATCAAACCCGGGTCCGCCGCGTGCAAGGCAAACACCCTACCCGCTGTGCTATCGCTCCAGCTTCGAATTCTCTCATTCTTGAGTAAATGGTTCCACCTTATACTTACAACCCAAGAGGTTCGAATAGATGAACTGAGCTATTTATAAAAGATTAAGTTCTATTTTTTTTCTTTTTCGCTTTTTGGGTCACACCCAGCGATGCTCAGGGGTTACTCCTGGCTCATGCACTCAGGAATTACTCCTGGCAATTCTCGGGGTACCGTATGGGATGCTGGGAATTGAACCAGGGTTGGCCATGTTGGCTGCGTGCAAGGCAAACGCCCTACCCGCTGTGCTATCGCTCCAGCCCCAGTTCTATTGTTTTTTAAATTTTTATTTCTTTGGGGGCCATACCCGCCAGCACTCAGGGTTTATTCCTGCCTCCTGTGCTCAAGGATCAATCTTTGTGGTGCTTAGGGGACCACATGGAGTGCTGGGGATTGAACCTTGGTGGGCGGCGTCAAGGCAAATACCCTGTGATCTTCCGGACCCCCTTCTGTAGGTTCTTAAGTGAATCTGCTCCTTTGGAAAGGTCCTTTTATCCCTGAAGGCCTTTGGACTGACTGCACAGCATGTAGTCGAGGACTGACTCTCACCCTCAGCATAATTTTTCCTTGGGGCACTTTCTTAAAGCAAGTATCTGTCTCCTCTCCTGCGTGTTCTTGAAAGGTGTCTAATATAATAACAACTTCCTGGTCTCGAAACCAAGTTACTCCAGGTTTGAAAATTGAAAAAGGGGCCGGAGAGATAGTACAGTGGAGTGATAGTACAGTGGGTAGGGCATTTGCCTTGCATGGGGCTGACCCGGGTTTGATCCCTGGTATCCCAAAAGGTCCCGCAAGTACCACCAGGAGTAATTTCTGAGTGCAGAGCCAGGAGGAACCACGGAGCATCTCTGGGTGAGACCCCTGCCTCAAAAAAAGAAAATTGAAAAAAAAAACCATAGCTGGGAAATTTAGATTTAACTCTCTAAATAATTTTAAGACTTAATAGTCAAATAATGCCCTAATTCTGATAGTCATTGCACAACTGTAGAAATGGAATCTTTGCTTTTGTCTTGGAGTCAGTATATCTTTTTGCTAAGATTAATCGAGTTGTTGAGTGACTCACTGCGTATTCAGTACTACTCTTTTTTGCTAACGAATTGATTTTATCTTTTTTGTTAATGAATTAGTTTTCTCCCTGTAAACATTCTTAGTAGTTTTGGCACTGTTTTCTAGATGGGGCATACTTCCTAATATACGCCTTTCTGTTTCTGCTAAGTATTGTGCAGTATAAAACTTTGTGGCTTTTTCTTGCTTATTAGAATGTTGAAGTATTTCTGAAAGCTTTCTATCAGGGGCAATGCAGAGTACAACTCCAGAGCTAAATTCATTCTGTGGCCTATGAAAGTCTGTGTGTGTGTGTGTGTGTGTGTGTGTGTGTGTGTGTGAGATGTCTGAGCCAAAAATATATATATTTTTCACATTTAAGGATTGGGGGAAAATTACAAGAATATTTTGAGACACTGAAAATGATGTACAATTCAGATTTCAGTTTCTGTGGCCAAAGTTTTATTTAAAAAATTTTTTAAATGTAGGAGTACTGCTATTTATTCAGCGACTGATTAGGCTGATTGAATTGTGCATGAACGCCACCTTTTTTTCCCATTTTTTTATGATTTTATTTATTGAATAACCGTGAGAGCAGTTACAAAGTTTTAGGGTTTAAGTCTTGGTCATACAATGAAACACCCGTCCCTTCACCAGTGTCCATTCTCCACCACCAAAAACCCCAGTATATTCCCATCCCACACCCTCCCCCTACCTGTGGGGCAGTTGATTTCCAAATTACTCTCTCTCTACTTTGATTACATTCAATATTTTGACACCAGACCCACCATTATTATCTGGGATTTTACCCCAACACGCAGATCTGCTGAAAAGGCAACAGTAGACAATTTGTTTTCTATTGCTGGTTATGAATTACATATGATGTTGTGCGGCTGCAGTAGTGGCCGAGTGATTTTGAAATTCCGAAATTTTAACAATTAAATCTGAAGGGATTTCCTGCTAAAACCTGCTGGGTTCTGAGATTTGTTCCTGAGTCTCCGGGATCATGGTTGTTAAGCAGCTTGATCAGGAGCCAGAGAGGCCGTTTGTGGGCGGTGACTCAGGGTCTTCTTGGGACGGGGAGGAAGGGGCCAGCTCCACCCCCATCCCATGAGGCCCCGCGTGTCTTGTCACTGCAGGCCCAAACCTGACTGTCCAATGGCCTCTGGAGGATGGCAGCCACCGAACCGACAAGGGGGAGCTGTGGCCAAAACTTTGGCCACTCAGGTGTTTATGTTCATGGCTGTTTTTGCTCTAGTGACAAAGTTTAGTACTTGTAACAGCGACTACACAGCCCAGAGGACTGAAATTATTTATGGAAAATGTTGGCCAAGCTCTCCATTCATCTTCATTTAGAATGGGATATTTTACTGAGTGATAAAAGCTGAATGTATTTATGGAGAGGTTCATGTGTCTTTGAATTCTCTTTAGGCATATATTATATTTTCCTGTCTTCCAGTAATGTTACTTTCTGTTCTCCCAGGCTACCTTTTACCAACCAGAGCGTATCTCAGACATCCTTGATTTCAGCACTTTCTGTTTGTTTCACTTGATCACTTGATCTCCCGTTATTCATTGATTTACTCGGGCTGGTGCCAGTAACGTCTCCATTCATCCCTGTTGCGTGCTAGTGTAGCCCAATGGCATCTGTTCGTCCTAGGAACATGCAGAGCCTCAAACCGATCATTCAGGGTCTTGACGAAGAATTCTGACCATCTTGTAGGTGAGCGTCCACACGATCTTTTGATGTCCCGTGGAATCCAGTCAGTAATGGCTCTAGTCCAGCGGTTGTCTGTAAACCTCATTATGTGTTCAGCCCATCTGATTTTTGATGTCTTGGCAAATGAGACAGCGTCCCTGATTCTTGAGCGTTGACGGAGATCAGAACTCCGGATTCTATCTCTCATTTGAGTGAAGCGTGATATTCCAAGCATAGCTCTTTCGATTCCTCTTTGAGAGACCCGAATAGCATTCTCATCCTGTTTTCGTAGGGCCCAGGTCTCTGAGGCATATGTTAATGCAGGAAGAACAGTGGAATCGAAGAGATGTGCTCGTAGCTGGAGGTTCTTTGTTCTCTTAGTTATTTCTTCAACGCTCTTGAAAGCATTCCAAGCCACTCTCTTCCTCCTGCGCAACTCAGGTGCCAGGTCATTCATCATGTTGATTTATCGACCTAGGTACACATAACTGTTCCATTCAGAGATGGTCATTCCGTTGAGAGCGAATGGAGCGTCAGGAATGAGGCTGTTTCTCATAAACATTGTCTTCGTAAGATTCAGCTGTAGTCCGACCTTTCCACACTCACGGTCGAAGTCGGTCAGCATTTGTGCCGCTTGGCTGATGTTTGGTGTTATTAGAACGATGTCATCAGCAAAGTGGAGGTGGGGTAGTTGCCGACCATCTATCTTCACTCCCATTCCAGTCGTCGCATGATGTTCTCGAGGGTGGCACTGAAGAGTTTTGGTGAAATGGTATCACCCTGCCAAACCCCTCTCTTGACATGGATAATTACTTCTGTAGAATGGTGAGATCCTGGTAGTGAATCCGTAATAGAGCTCTGATGTATTGAGTTTGTATGCCCTGATTGGCTAGGGCTTCTATGACCGCTTTCGCCTCACAGAGTCAAAGGCCTTCTTTAAATCAATGAACGTTAGACAGAGCGGCATCTTGAACTCCTGAGAAACCTCAATGAGCTTAGTAATCATGTGGATATGGTCGATCGTGCTAAATCCTTTGCGGAACCTGTCTTGCTCGCATGGTTGCCCTTCATCTAGTGTTCTGCTAATCCTATTCAGGATGACTCGAGTGAACAGTTTATAGATGACAGACAATAGGCAGATTGGGCGATAGTTGCCAATGTAGTGGATGTCTCCCTTCTTGTATAGTAGTACAGTCCTGCTGGTTTTCCATTGGGATGGAACCTTGCATTGAGACAGGTAGTGTGTGAAGAGCCGAGCCAGTGTATTAATGAGTACTGATGGTAAGTTCTTCAGGTGTTCAGGTCTGATCTTGTCTGGGCCAGGTGCTCTTTGTTTCTTTACCGACGAGATGGCATGTTGGATTTCGGAAGGGAGGACATTGGGAACGACATATCCATCATGTGGTATGTGGTATGTGGGCAAGTGGATGTGGCTATTAAAGAGATCTGAGTAGAAGTCATGAATAATCTTCTCCATTGCCCTTGTGGAAGATGTGATAGATCTATCAGAATGTCGGAGGGCAGTCATCTTGGTCTTGTAGTTGGTGAAGGACAGGCGGGCATTATGAATGCTTTTCCCAGCTTCTGCCCCATCTACCAGCACGGCTGCTCTCCTGTCTTTGAGGTCATCCTTGATGGCTTCTCTGCATTGTTTTGCCAGCTCAGACATTCGCTTGCGGTTGCCTGAGGCATGTGCCAAGCCACGTTGGCGAATAATTTCAAGAGTGTTTGAAGAAAGGGTTTTTTTGTGGTTATTGTTTGTTTATTGTTTACTTTATCATAGCAAATGAGGGTGAGTGATGAACTTTATCATTTTACTAGTTAATCTGTTTCTTTTGTTAGGTCAGTAATTAAAATCTCCCAGCTCTCTGTAGGTTTTTGACTTTTGTACTTTCTGCCAATGTACAAAGATCCTTCCTTCCTAATCCTAACACGCCCACCTGGATTGATTGCGCTGTTTTAATCAAATAAATCTTGTTGGTGATAGTGTTCACATTTTCTACACTCATTTGGTTGGATTTAATATGCTCATCTAATTGACTATGGTACGTTTATACAGTGATTAAAAATGTTTTCTCATTTGTCTAATTTCTGAACCTTTATTAAAATAACAGGATAGTTGTGATATAATTGACACACCATACAACTCACCCATTGAAAGTTTACAATTCAGTTTTTAGTATGTTTACTATTTCCCGAATATTTTTATAACACCAAAATGTAATCTTCTACCCATCCCTAATCCCACTATTCTTAAGACAAAATAGTGTTTTCTGTATGAATCGACCTATTTTGAACTCACTTAGTTGTTAGTGAAGATAGATTTTATTGAATGAAACTTACTTAGAAACGAGGGAGGAGAAGAAAAGGAGTATGTGTTGAAGAGAGAATATGGGTGTTTGAGAGTGAGCAAACAGAGAGACAGCGTTGAGAGAGAACACAAGCTTGGAAGAGCCGGCGGCGAGCAGAGATTCCACTTCAAGGGAGAAACAGGGGCTTGCAGATCCTAATGTTGGACATTTGCTACATATTCAATCACATAACATGTGATCATTTATGAGTGAACTTTCCAGTTAACATAGATCAGTGCTTTAGATGCTCTCAAATAGTCACTATACATGAATACCACATTTTATTGACCCATTCATCAATTGATGGGTATTTAGACTGTTTCTACTTTTTTTTTTCTTTTTGCGTCACATTCGGGGATGCTCAGGGGTTACTCCTGGCTCTGCATGCAGGAATTACCTTACCCCTGGCGGTGCTCGGGGGACCTTATGGGATGCTGGGAATTGAACCCAGGTCGGCTATGTGCAAGGCAAACTCCCTACCTGCTGTGCTGTTACTCCAGCTCCTGTTTCTACTTTTTAACTATTATGAATAATACTACTAGGAATGTTTGTGTTCAAGTTTTTTGTCTGGATGTATGTTTTCATTTCTCTTGGTCTATTAGTTCATATGGTAACTCTTGTGTTTGTTCAGTCTTTCGAGACCCTTACCACAATCTTTTTCCATAATCTTTTTCCAAACTTGCTGCTCTATTTTACAACCCAGAAATAAATCAGGGTTGCAGTTTTTCTGCCTTCTAACCAACACTTGTCATTGTCTGTCTTTGTGGATTATTTCAGTGGGTTTAGCCATTCTAGCGGGTGAGAGATGGTATCATTGTGGTTTTAATTTGCATTCCACAAAACATCTTGTGCTGGAGACGATATTGTGTGCTTATTGACCAATTGTATATCTTTAGAGAAAGGTTGGTTCAGCCTTTACCTACATTAAATTGGATTATTTGTCTTTATAAAATATTAGCTTCTTTCTTTCTATATTCTAGACACAAGACTCCTATAAAGATAAGTCACTTGCAGAACTTTTGACCAATTAAAATTTTTTTTTTGTCACTTACATTTTTTAGTGTTAAGAAACATTGCATTTTTGGGCCCTTAGGGTATATTCCCAGGAGTGTTATTGCTGGGTCCTGGAAGCTCAATTTTAGTTTTTTTGTTTTCCAAAAAGGCAGGACCAGTTGGCATTTCCAACATTGTATGAGAATAATACCCAAAGACAGCAGAAACCAGGGCCAGGAGGACTGCTCCATGGGAGGAAGATGGCCACTAGTGGGGGGTGGGGGCGTGCAGTTAGGACAGAGAAGGGACCACTATAACAATGATAGTTGCAAATGATCACTCTGGACAAGAACTGAACGCTGGCAGGAGGGGAAGGGATAGATAGAACCTTTCAGTAACATCACTGCAAACCACGTGCCTAAATGGAAAAAAGAAAAGAGAGAGAGAGAAAGGGAAGAAAAGAGGCAGGGGTGAGTGGTGGGGGGGAAACCCGGGGAACCAGGAAAACCTGGTGATGAGAAAGTACGCTGGTGAAGGGACAGGTGTGGCAACGTTGTATGACTGAAACCCCGTCCTGATCATTGTGAACGACTTCATAACTGTGTACTGCACAGAGAGCAATATTGTAGGACATCAGTCACTTCCATCTTGCCTGTAGCCATGTCACATGGAGACTGTCACCCTGTTATGGTCCCCTGAGCACTTCCAGGGATCACTTCTGAGCATAGAGCCAGGAATAGTCTCTGTCTACTTCCACTCCCATCTGCAAATAAATTAAAGCAAAAAAAAAAAAAAACAAACCACCAAACCATTGCCCCATCAAAGATCATGAAGCTTGACACCAAAATTTCTTCCAAGAGTCTTAGAGTTTTGCTGCTTTGGTCTTAGCTTTTGATCCAATTTGAGTTAATTTTCTTATACATTGTAAGAAACGGGGATGCGTTCAAGTCCGTTCTTTGGCATTGTAAATGCATATCCATTTGTTTCCGAAGCATTTATTGCATTGTTGTCCTAGTACACTTCTTTCCCCTGAAAGTGGTTTTGGAATCCTCCAAAATCAGTTGACCAGGACTGGAGCAATAGCACAGCAGGTAGGGTGTTTGCCTTGCACGCGGCCGACCCGGGTTTGATTCCCAGCATCTCATATGGTCCGTTGAGCACTGCCAGGAGTAATTCCTGAGTGCAGAGCCAGGAGTCACCCCTGTGCATCGCCGGTGTGACCCCCCTTCCACCCCCCCTCAAAAAAAAGCAAAACCAAAGTCAACTGAACACAGTTTGAAGAGTTTACGTATGGACTGCCCATTGTATTTCATCCATCAGAATTTTGATTATTATGCTAGTACCACACCCGCTTGATCCATTCCATTTTTTTCCAAGGCCACATATTCCGCCTCCTTCTCCACACTTAAAATGAGGATGTGTTGGAACTGCTGACCTGTCACGTTGTGTGCGGGCTTGATGCTGAGGCGTTGATGCTGTGGCTTGAGGGAAGGGCACTGACTGGCCTTGGAGTGGGACGGTGGCCTGGACACAGGAAGGAATGGGTAGGAGCCGGGTATAGCGCTAGAAGTGGCAAATTGGATGCTCTCCCGGTGTTTCGGAGCAGGCTTGAAGCGAGTCAGAAAATAGCCTAAGTTTACATAATTTCAAAGCTTTACTAATGGCTCCAGTTTCTTTTTATGGATCCTTTAAAGAATTGCTGCATCACTGCATGCTGAAAGAGAATGGTGGAAAATATGAACATTGACCCCTCTCAATCAGACAGATGGACTGCCTCCAGGTAACATTCTTGGCTTGTGTTTTGGGCTTACTCCTGGCTCTCTGTGCAGAGTTTACTCCTAGCTTTGTGCTTTGGACTGTTGGCAAGGTTCAAAGGACCATATGAGGTGCTGGGGATCGAACCCAGGTCAGCCTTGAGCAGGGCAAGTGTCATACTTGCTGTACTATTTTTTTGGCTCCTAATTTATTTGTTTGTTTTGCTTTTGAGTCACACCCAGCAATGCCTTAGGGATAACTCCTGGTTCAGCGCTCAGGAATCACTCCTGGTGATGCTGGGGAACCAGATGGAATGCTGGGAATCAAACCTGGGTCGGCCGCATGCAAGGCAAATTTCTTACTCTACTATTGCTGCAGCTCTGGCCCCTAAAGTGTTTTATAGGGACTTCACTCAGTAGTGCTGAGGGTTGGGAGTGGACATAGTACCCAACAAAAATCCAATTTGTACATAAAGAGGGTTTAGGAAGACCTTGAATAATGAATTTTGCTGTTTTTCAGGTATGTATATATGAGTGATAAGATTAAAAAAAAAGTAACTTGAAGCTCTCAGATAAATAATAAGTGGTAAAGTGTTGTACCATATGTCATCTGGCAGTGCTTAGTGATAGCTAAAATAATGGTGTCTTAGGTTTGAAACACTGTTACCTGCCTGCTTGTAGCTCCATTTACACCTCGTGGGGAGTTGGGTCCTTTCCCAGAGTTTGTTCCATGAACTGACCTTCTTGGTTTCCACTTCCTGCGTACACTTCACATCCATCTGTTTGCTAGCTACCATAATTTTATTCTTTCCCTTTCTCTGTTCTTGGAGGGTTAAGGTTTTTAAATGCCCTTTTTATTGTTCTGGTAGTTTTGAGTGGGAGTTGAAGTTAACACACAGTTTCAATCTTAGGGGAATGTTCTCATCAAGAGATGAGTTTCCAGAAAATGACTTCTGGAAAAGTTGCAAAAATAGTACAGAGCTTTCCCCAAAACTCACCCAGCATCCTTTGCTCTGTATACATAGCCAGAGTACAGCGATCAAGAACACGAAATGAACACTGCTACAATATTAGTAACCAAACCATTGACCTTACTCTAATTTCCTCAGTTTTCTCACTGATGATTCATTTTTCTTCCAGGCGACTTACCAGTGTCTCATATTTTACATACAGTTGTTCTTTCTCTTTTGTCTCTTGGAGTTTTTAAATCTTATCTTCCAAGAGACTTTGGTTTATGTATTTATTTTTGGAAGTGCTTGAGATCCAGTGTATACATGTAAGACTTGTCCTCAACCACTTGAGCTGCTGTCTGGCCCTTGCCGTATTTCCTCGGCCACGCATCTGGAAATGGTGCTGTGAACTTTCCAGTGCATTTTATCATGAGGTTCATAATGTTAGTATGTCTTCATTCCTGGTCACATTTACTCTGCTCCCCCGTTTAAGTTAGTATTTGCAGGGTTTCTTCACTGAGGAGTGATTGTCTTTTCCTTTGCAGTTAAAAATATCTTGGGGTGATGCTTGGAGACTGTGCGCATACTGTATTCTTTATTCAGCATAACAGTATCTTGTCAAGGCATTGTTTTTAGCAGTTTCTCACTGAAGTATTAAATTAGAAAATTGTACACAGTTCATACAGTTATTCTAATTCTGGTAATTTATTCTTCATGGAACACTTATTCTGCAGTGTGTATATATATGTGTGTGTATATCTATATCTATATCTTTTGTCTCTTGGAGTTTTTAAATCTTATCTTCCAAGAGACTTTGGTTTCTGTATTATATATATATATATATAGTTTATATAGTTGTTTGTTTTGGGACCATACCTGGCAATGCTCAGGGGTTCCTCCTGGCTCTGTACTCAAGAATAACTACTGGCAGTGCTTAGGGGACCATATGAAATGCTGGGGATCGAACCTGGGTCAGCCATGTGCAAGGCAAGTGTGCTACCAGCTGTACTACTATCTCTCTGGTCTCCTGCAGTGTTTAGTTGTGTCCTGTCCAGCAGTTTCTTTGTAGGAATTTGTATATTTTCCTGGTACTGGATTCCGCACTGAATTTATCTTGTACTGGGATCATTCCTGTAAGAATTTGTCTTCTGTTCAATGACATGTTGAACAATGGTATTTTCTTCTTCTTTATTTTAAAGTACTTATTTTGGGGCTGGAGTGATAGCACAGCAGGTAGGGCGTTTGCCTTGTATGTGGCCGACCGGATTCGATTTCCAGCATCCCATATGGTCCCCTGAGCACCTTCAGGAGTAATTCCTGAGTGCAGAGCCGGGAGTAACCCTTGTGCATTGCCCGATGTGACCCACTCCCCCCCAAAAAAAAAAGTAAAAAAAAGTTTATTTTGCAATGCTATTTTTTTTCTCCTTTTTGGTTAATAGATTTTATTTTATTTCTTTGTGTCACACCTGGTAGTGCAAAGAGGTTACTCCTGGCTCATGCACTCAAGAATTACTCCTGGCGGTGCTTGGGGGACCATATGGGATGCTGGGAATCGAACCTAGGTTGACTGCGTGCAAGGCAAATGCCCTTCCTGCTGTACTATTGCTGCAGCCCCTGATTTTATTTTATTTTTTAAAAATGTATTTACTTATTTTTGTCAAGTTGTTCATGGTTTATTACACTCACTATTTCAACAACAATCCCACAACCACTGCACCTTCCCACCACCGTTATTTACAATTTTCCAACCACTCCTCAAGCCTGTCCCTATAGTAGGCTTTGAATAATTTATTTCATATTGCTTGTTAGAATTCCCTAAAAATGATCAAGAAATGTTTCCTTAGAAGAAAGTTAGTGAAGATTGTTGTATCTCACCATGGAGCTATTAAGCCCTTGTAGAAGAGATTACTGACATGTTGTTACAGATTAAGCCTTGTGTGTTTATATTTCCTTAATTGAGATTGGCCTTCTGCTTTACATCCCATCAAATGTGCTGTGCTACTCCTGGTTTATCAGTGGTTTAGAGTTTGAGATAGCAAACTCAGACATGAGACCTCGTGCTCCAGGAATTCAAAACTTTTGAATGGGGTGATGCAGCTGGAGGTAAATTTTTTAAAAATATTTTTATTTTGACTTGCATTTTTTATTTTATTTTTTAATTTTTTTGCTTTTTGGGTCACACCTGGCAATGCACAGGGGTTACGACTGGCTCTGCACTCAGGAATTACTCCTGGCAGTGCTCAGGGGACCATATGAGATGCTGGGAATTGAACCTGGGTCGGCTGTGAGCAAGGCAAACACCCTACCCGCTGTATTATCACTCCAGCCCCTGGAGGTAAAGTTTTAACTGGATGGTGACATTGTGTGCCCCAGACAATAGAGCCTGGCACAGAATCTGGAAGCATCTCTTCAACATGGGTTTTTGTTGTTGTTGTTGTTTTTGTCTTTTTGGGTCATACCCAACGATGCTCAGAGATTGCTCCTGGCTCTGCACTCAGGAATTATTCCTGGTGGTGCTTGAGGGACCATATTGGATGCCAGGGATCGAACCCTGACCAACCGTGTTCAAGGCAGGTGCCCTCCCTGCTGTGCTGTATTACTCTGTTCCTATCTCTGCAACTTGTTGATCTTTTTCCAGATTTATGTACTAGTCTCTGAATCATGACTGGTTAATGAGCTTATTTGGCACCAGAGGCAGTTCATGGGTGTGACTGTCAGGCTTCTGGAAGAACAGGGGGATGGGGGGATGTAGCCCCGTCTCTGACTCGTGAGAGCCTGGAAATTCCAGTCACAAAACCCGCATACCTGAGTTTTTCAACAGATCGATTTCTGGAGACCTGTCTCAAGTAGTGGGGTCTGGCTGTGAGCATGGCGGCAGTTGTGGAATGTGGAGGCTTTTGGTGGCCAGGGCTCTGTTTGGACGGGTGGTCAGCTCACCTGTCCCTACTCTGGGGTACCCTGGACGACTCAGCCGGGTGCAGGGTCTAGAAGCATCTCCATAGTGCTATTTCTTGAGGCTGTTTTATAGAATGTGGTGAATTTTGCTGTTGGCTTCTCATATTTACACAGATTTTGCATGTCTGTCTGGATCCTGCAGACATGTTGTGTCCTCAGCTTGCACATGTTGCCCGTCCTTGGTGATTTGAATTTTGATCATTTGCTTGAAGTAGTGTCTAGAGGGCCAGAGAGATGGTATGGGAGTTAAGGCACTTACCTTTTATGTGGCCAGCCCTAGGTTGATTCCCTAACACCACGTGATCCTGAGCACCACTTAGGAGTGGTCTCTGAGCACAAAGCTGGGAGTAGCCCCCTGAGCACTGCCAGGTGCTATTCATTAGTCACCTAGATTTTTTTTTTTTCTTTTTTGGTTTACACTCAGCGATGCACAGGAGTTACTCCTGGTTCATGCACTCAGGAATCACTCCTGGCAGTGCTCGGGGGACCATATGGGATGCTGGAAATCGAACCTGGGTCGTCCACGTCCAAGGCAAATGCCCTACCCGCTGTGCTATTGCTCCATCCCCTAGAATTGTTTTAAGACCAAGGTGTTTTTACATATGAACTATTACAGTCATCAATACTGTGAAGCCTCTTTTAGAACAGTGTTTAGGTTGCAAAATCATGATTGAAGTCTTTGCATAGCATCCAGATTGTCATATGCCTAACTTGAAATCTATGCTTTTAATTCTGTCTTTTGGGAGTCATTTTGTACTGTTGAAATGTCCATGCAGCATTTAGCCGTTCATGTTAGTTTATTTTTCTTCATACAATTTTTTCCTATAAAACTTTTTTTTTTTTGCACTGTGGTGAAATACACAGTTTGCCATTTATCCATCTTTCAATGTGTGCTTCAGTGGCATTCAGTACATTCGCACTGCTATGGTGCCATCACCTCTGTTCCCAGAACGTTTAATCATCCAAATCAGAAACTCAGTGCCCACCCTCTAGGGATTCTCCACTGACCCCACCCTCCAGCTCCTGCTCACGATCACGGTCCTCCCATTGTTCATCGATTTGCTGGAGCGGGCCCAGTAACGTGTCCATTTTGAGACTTGTTGTTACTGTGTTTGGCATATCGAATACATCACGGGTAGCTTGCCAGGCTCTGCCATGCAGGTGAGATACTCTTGGTAGCTTGCTGGGCTCTCCGAGAGGGGCGGAGGAATTGAACTCGGGTCGACAATGTTGGCTGCATGCAAGGCAAACGCACTACCGCTGTACTATTTTATATACCATCACAGTATTTTACAATGAACACTGACTTCCTGTGTTAATTGGAGTAAAGTCATTTGACTTTTGCCCCCATAGCAGGACTCTGATAAAACTTATTTGCCATCTAATACAGGGAACCTTTCTGGACTTTGACATGAGTTACTATAATAGTAACTTAAAAGTCCTGGTTATCAGGAATAGTTCTGTTCTGAACGTTAATAGAAATACTTAATAGTTATATGGCTTTTACCTCTGGGGTTGGGATAATTTGAATGGGTTAAAGGCAGGGTGAGTTGGGGTTGTACTTCCCATGTGGCAGACCCGAGTTTGAATCTGGTTTCTCAGGGCAGTGTTTTGGGGGGTTTGTCTTTTAAGGTTCTTCTTCTTTTATTTTTAATTGGTTAAGGTTCTGTGATTTACAATACTGTTAATGATATTTTGCATTTTTGGGCCACATCCAAAGGTGCGAAGGGGCTATTCTTGTCTCTCTGGTGAGAATGATTTCTAGTGGTGCCCAAGTAACGAGAAGGAACCAGGGACAGCCTCATATAAGGCTAGCACCCTAACCATTGTACTATCTAGCTCTCCGGCCCTATGTCTTAGGTTTTTTCCCCCTCATTTTGCTGGGAGGCTGGAGCAGTAGCACAGCGAGTAAGGCGTTTGCTTGCACGCGGCCAATCTGGGTTTGATTCCTCCACCCCTCTCGGAGAGCCCAGCAAGCTACCGAGAATATCTCGCCCGCATGGCAAAGCCTGGCAAGCTCCCCGTGGCATATTCGATGTGCAAAACACAGTAACAAGTCTCACAATGGAGACGTTACTGGGCCCGCTCGAGCAAATCGATGAACAATGGGAGAACAGTGCTACAGTGCTACCGGTTGGGGAATAGTACATTAGATCATCCACATTTTTTGTACATACCTTGATAGGCGTGGATGCACATGAATTGGAATACACTCAAGCGGTGCTCAAGGCCTTATGTACGCAAAGGCACCTTCTCACAGCAGTCTTTGTATATACAGTTCCCTGGTCTATAAAATGAAAATAACGGGCTGGAGCGATAGTACAGTGGGTAGGGCATTTGCCTTGCACATGGCTGACCCGGGTTCGATTCCCAGCATCCCATACGGTCCCCCGAGCACCGGCAGGAGTAATTCCTGAGTGCAAAGCCAGGAGTAACTCCTGAGCATCGCCGGGTGTAACCCAAAAAGCAAAAGCAAAAGAAAAGAAAAGAAAAGAACAAAACTAACTTTTCTCCCAAGGGTGACTTGGGACAATAAAGTTTGCAGAGTAGAAAGAACACTAATATTCCACATATCCTTCAAGCATTCTCCTACTCCCAAATCCATTCTTCTGTGTTAGGAATATTTATTAGAAATGATTCTAAATGAATATCAAGAGCATGACTGCTCCTCCTGGTTTGTAAGGATTTGTAAAAACAACTATGGGTTAACCGGGCTGGAGTGATAGCACAGCGGGTAGGGCATTTGCCTTGCACGCGACCCACCCGGGTTCAATTCTCAGCATCCCATATGGTCCCCCAAGCAGCGTGAAGAGTAATTCCTGAGTGCAGAGCCAGGAGGAACCCCTGAGCATTGCCAGGTGTGACCCAAAAAGAAAACAAAACAACAAAACAACAATTATGGGTTTACGTAGAACACAAATAATGAAATTGTTAAGTGAGCCACCTTGTCGTTTGCTGTCTGGACTTGGCTGGCTGTTGACAAGACCTGGAGACTGAGCAGTGTTCGCTTCACGTGGGCTGTGGATACATGTGTGACTCACTCTTGGGATATGCACATGCCGATGGACGATATGGCTCAGGCATCGGCCACAGAGACTCTCTGGGGTTCACACACTTGGGGAGAGTTCTGAGGGTGGGGGAGGGGAGAGCTCATTTATCTGAAGAATCAGCAGTCTCTTAAGATCCTGTTCCCGGCTACCTGTTCTTTGACACCTTAACCTGAGGAACTGTGATTCTCAATGATTACTCTCAATGATTCTAAACTGTGATTCTCAATGATTAGTCTCAGTGATTCTAAACTGTGATTCTCAATGATTAGTCTCAATGATTAGTCTCAATGATTCTAAACTGTGATTCTCAATGATTAGTCTCAATGATTCTAAATGGGCGGTATGGCCGCAAGACGGCTGAGCTGTCTTCATCTGAGTGTCTTCATCTGTGGCTGAACAATGAGTGACTGAGATCCTGGAGGGACCCTTGTTTAGTTTCTGTTCTATTTTGTTTGGGGGGAGGGTACATCCACTGGTGCTCAGGGCTTACTCCTGCCTCTGAGCTTAGGGATCACTTCTGAGCTGGGGGGACCATATGGGGTGCTGGGGATTGAACTCAGGCCGGCCGTGTGTGCACGGCAAACACCCTCCCCACTGAACTATCCCTCTGGCCCTAGTTTCTGTTCTTGTCTAAGGAACGGTCACACCATCTTCCTGTCACTTCTCTGGTGCATACAGTGAGATGATATAATCAGGGTGGGTTCTGTATTGCTACCCAGTAAACACCACCCCCACCCGATGAGGTGACTTAAAATTATTATTCATCTACTTCTTGACCAGATAGCTTCTCTTTCACTCAAGGAATTGTTTTTTTTTTTTTTTTTTTTTGGTCACATCCAGGGCTCAGGGATCAGAGTAGTTCCTGGGGAACTTTGCTTCCTATAGGAAGGGGTGCGGACATGAAAGCCGCCTCCTCCTCCTCTCCCTTCCCCCCTCCTCCTCCCCCCTCTTCCCTCCTTCTCCCTCCCTCTCCCTCCTCCCCCCTCCTCCTTCTCCTCCTTCTCCTCCCCCCTCCTTCTCCCTCCTTCTCCCCCCTCCTCCTCCTCTCCCCTCCTCCTTCTCCCCCCCCTTCTCCCTCCTCCCTCCTTTTCCCTCCTTCTCCCCCCTCCTCCCTTCTCCCCCTCCTCCTCCCTTCTCCCCCCTCCTCCCTCCTCCTTCCTTCTCCTTCTTATTGAATCAGAATACAGTTACAAACTTTCATTTTTGAGTTTCAATCATATAATGATCAAACACCCATCCCTCCACCAGTGCACATTCCCCGCCACCAATGTCCCCAGTATACCTCCCCCCCTTTCCAACCCTTCCCCTGCCTCCATGCAGACAATTTCCCACATACTCTTCTCTCTACTTTTGGGCATTCTGGTTTGCAATGCAGATAACGAGAGGTTATCATGTTTGGTCCTTTATCTACTTTCAGCACACATCTCCCATCCCGACCGATTCCTGCAACCATCATTGTCTTAGTGATCCCCTCTCTATTCCAGCTGCCTTCTCTCCCAGCTCGTGGGACAGGAAAGCCTCCATCTTAAAGTCAATAAAGTAACGGCCAATACAACTAGGAGTGTATGAGTTATCATTTCACCGGGTTATAAACCCAGTAAGGGCAGCAACCTGAAGGAAAAGAAGGAACACTTCGTTACCTTTGCTCTTTGGGTTGCTGATGGGCTGTCCAAATTGCGGGTGTTGGCCTCTTGGCGTGGGGTGGGGCTTCCTGACACTGTCCTTCAGAAATGATATTCCAGGGCTTTCCTGGCCGTCCGGTGGAAGCACAGTAACCTTTGAATAAAAGTGAGCCGATAATAGTACCAAGTTGAAACATCCTGGTAATAAAATATATTTGAACAGCTTTTCTAATCCCAGTTTTTCTAACCCAGTCAACCTGGGCAGGTGGCCATGCTGTGTCCCTGTGTGTGTTTTTCTCTTTTGCCTTGAAGTAACTCCTGCTGAGAGAGCCGCAGGCAGGGTTGCCGAGCGTGGGTAAGGCTTCAGTTACAGGAATCATCCCACGTTCTGGGGTGAAGATGGAGATGGCTTCCTGATCCCCGTCTTCCTGGGCAGGAAGAAGTCACAGATAAAAAAATGGCTTTTTTTGCGGGGTGTGCAGCACACCCAGTAATGCTCAGTGCTCACTCCTGGCTCTGTCTTCTGTGATCACTCCTGGTGGTGCTCAGGGGATCATATGTGTTTCTGGGGATTGAACCCATGTCAGCCACATGCAAGGCAAGCGCCTTGCCCGCTGTACTCTCTCCCACCGAAGCTGTGCATCTTTCAAGTAGGAAAAAACAATGGTGATTCAAACTAGAATTTTTTTAATTGAATCACTATGAGATGCAGTTACAAAGCTTTCATGTTTGAGTTTCAGTCATACAATGATCGAATGCTCATCCCTCCACCAGTGCACATTCTCCACCACCAGTGTCCCCAGTATATGCCCCCCTCCCCTTTCCAGCCCTCCCCCTGCCTCTATGGCAGGCAATTTCCCCCATACTCTCTCTTTACTTTTGGGCATTATGGTTTGCAATATAGATACTGAGAGGCTATCACGTTTGGTCCTTATCTACTTTCAGCACACATCTCCCATCACAAATGATTCCTCCAACTCTCATTGACCTAGTGATCCCTTCTCTATCCCAGATGCCTTCTCCCCCAGCTCATGAGGCAGACTTCCAACCATGAAGCAATATTCCCGGCCCTTGTCTCTACTGTCCTTGGGTGTCAATCTCATTATGTTATTTTTATATTCCACAAATGAGTGCAGTCCTTCTATGTCTGTCCTTCTCTTTCTGACTTATTTCATTTAGCATGATACTCTCCATGACAATCCACTTATAAGCAAATTTCATGACTTCATCTCTACTAACAGCTGCATAATATTCCATGTGTAGATATACCAAAGTCAAACTAGACACTGTGGGTCACTTACTGACATGAAAGGCTGAATGACAAGGTAAGATGAGAAACCAGTGGCTTCCAGCTTCTACATCTTTATTTTTTTTTATGGGGTAAGTTAACTTTTTAAAATTGCACTAGTTAGTTTTGATTGTCTTGATTATTCCCAGTCGTGCTTAGCGACTACACCTGGCACTGTGCTGAAAAGATCAGTTTCTAGTGGCATGAAAAGGACATATTTGACGTTCTTTGCTTATTTTTGAAGTGTTGCTTATAGAATAGCCCCAAATGCTAAATTTCCCCAGCCTGGAAAACACATCCCAGTCAAGGTGTTGACTGTCTGTAAGCAGTTCCCTGGGATTAGTTTAATGCTCGGGTTGCAGGCTTCCCTCTCATACCATACATGTATTTCCTAGCACTGCAAGACTCTTTGTAGGGTGTCAGATCTGTGGGAGGATTTAAATGAATTCTCTTCAGTGCTTCATGGGATAAGATGATCCAGTGGGAGATGAATGTTTTCAATTAGGACATTTCCATGGATACCATTAAGCATGCCAAAATTCATAGCCACAGGAGATCTTACTTGCTTCAATATTGATTAAGAAATCTGAGAACAATCTCAAAAAAAATGTAGGAGGAAGAAAAGTTCTCGGGGTGGTGTGAAGTTAGTCTCTTCTCCTGGGTGAAGGCCTAGTCCAGATAGGATTCTAGCCAATTGGCCACATGTAACAACAGGATTATGTCAAGAGAATGCTTTTAGAGTAATAGTAAACACAAGTTGCATCTTTTATTCTGAGCTGTAGATGTTATTTATTTATTAACTTTTGTGTCCAATACGAGGCATTGATGTGTGTCAAAAAATCACAGCCCTTTGAGTTCATCCAGGAAACGTGCTGAGTGGTGTCTGCAGTCGTCTTACAATTTGACATTCCTCTGGGAAGGGTTCGCATCTTAGGGGATTACTCATGTTTTAAAAACATGGATTCTTTACCTGGGTTCTTAGATCTCCAAGGGATCATTGGATAGCATTCAAGGACGTCTTGTCCTTGGATAGAGAAAAAATGTACTTCTTTGTTTTGAGTTACAATGGAGATTTGGCATTTTCATCAATAAACAAAGGCAGGCAACAAATCACCATGCTATTAATCACCTGTGGCTTTCTCATCACTAAATCACGTTCATATTGTACCACAGCTGTTGTGCATATTCTGAAATGTCATTTATGCTAATCCCGGCCTCCAATTTTTGGCAGTTAGTGGAATCCCCCTAGTTCTTGATACTTAACAGCAGAATAAAAGAGCATGTACATGTTTGTACCAGGGACTAATATACTATTTCAATAACAATTGGCTCAGGGCTTTCTCTTGGTTCTGTGCTCAGGGTTCACTCCTGGCAGCGCTCAGGGGGACCGTATGGGATGTCGGGGATCAAACTTGGGTCAGCCAAGCACCCTGCCTGCTGTATTCTCTCTGCAGATCCCCAGCAGAAAGACATAAAACATGGAATGAGATTAATCAGATGAGAGGGCAGCGTCTCCTGCCCGCTGGGGTGGTGTGAGTGTTGGCAGCTGTAGCCTGTGAAAGTCTACCTTTGGTGGGTCACACTGGCTTTGCTCAGGGGCTCTTCCTGCTTCCGTGGTCAGGCGTGAGCCCAGGTGGTGCCCAGGAGACCACATGCAGCACTGGGGATTGAACTGGGTTGTTTGTATGCAAAGAAAGCACCTTTTAACTCCTGTGCTGTTTCTCTGTCCCACAAATATCTTTCTTTGTGTATAAAGAAGTATAAAATATACCTCTGTCTCTCTGTCTCTTTGTCTTGCTGTCTCTCTGTCTCTCCACCTACTCAGCGGTGCTCAGGGCTTCTTCCCAGCTCTGTGCTCAGGGATTCCTCTTGGCAGGGCTAGGGGACCGTATGGGATGCCGAGGACTAAGCCTGGATGGACTGCAAGGCACGTACAGTACTATCACTCCAGCCCTACCTCTGGATATTTTAAGGATTGAGATTGCTTATAAGTAATTACTGTCCTTTTCTTTTTTACCATTTTCTTTTTTTTTTAATAAATCTTCTTTTATTTTATTTATTTATTTATTTATTGGCTTTTTGGGTCACACCTGGCGATGCTCAGGGATTACTCCTGGCTCTGCACTCAGGAATTACTCCTGGCGGTGCTCAGGGGACCATACGGGATGCTGGGAATCGAACCCAGGTCGGCTGCGTGCAAGGCAAATGCTCTACCCGCTATGCTATTGCTCCAGCCCCTACTGTCCTTTTCTTCTCTTTTCTTTTGGTTTTTGGCCACACCTGGCAGCGCTCAAAGTTTACTCCTGGATTTGTGTTCAGGGATAATTCTTGGTGGAGTTCTGGAGATCTTAGAATGTGCTGGAAATTGAACCTGGGTCAGCTGTGTGTTCGGCAAATGCCCTGCCCACTGCGCTATCTCTCCAGCCCCTTTATGATGGTTTCTTGTGCATATAATTCCACAGCACACCCCGGTGACTGGACATTGGACATGCACTGGTGTCTTCAAGTGGGCATGACTTTGTCCTCCCCATCTGAGATGTCTGGAGATAGTTTTGGTATCGTCACAGGTTAAGGTGCTTTTGACTTCTAGAGGGAAGAAACAACCTACTGTTCGTAGTCCCCCCTCCACCCAATAAAGAATGATCTGGCCCCCGGTGTTAACGGTACAGAATGAGGTTTAGAAGTCCTGGATTTAGCATAGTCTGGTTTATCCGGAGCAATGCAGGGGTGTTAAGATGATTAAATGGAATAAATTCTATGAAACACTCAGCACACAGAATGACCCTCTTGTTATTGTGACAGTGGGCTGGAGGCCAGGAGTAGCGCTGAGCTCTTTCCCGGGTTTCTGGGAGAAGGGATCTTTGGCAGCTTCTTTAGGGTTCAGTAGTTCAGTTTCATTCTAATTTTGTCCATAAATTACCTTGATGGTAGCAGACTCATTTATCCCTCAGGAAGGTGAGGTAACCAACTTGAAATGCTTATTTGGTACTACGCTCTTTACTATGACCTTGACGTTCTCAGCTTCATTTTGCTTTAGATGAAGAAATCGGGGTGCTGGAGTTATTTGTTTTGACCAAGAAGGCACAGATTATAGGTGTTGGGACTCGGATGAACCCAGATATGTTTGCCTGTAGAACTCTTACTTCCAAAGCAGGGTTGCAGAAGGAAGGGTTTCTTCCTGTTGTATGTCTGTCCCATTGATCTCACTCTGTTGAAAGGCGACAATGCCTAGTGATGGTGGTTGTGTGTAGTTATGTGTTGCTATGTAAAAGTATTACTTCAAGGAGTCAGAGGGATAGTACAGGATTAAGGGGTTTGCTTTGTATCTTCTATGTGGCTTAACCAGGTTCGATCCCTGGCATCCCATATGGATCCCTGAGCCCCACCAGGAGTGAACCCTGAGCCCATAGTGAGCACTAAGCTCTGAGCACAGCCAAGTGTGGTCCTCTCCCCCCAAGGCTAGGGCCTTAACCCCTGTAGTATCTCTATAACCTGGGGATATTTTTTTGGTTTGTTTGGTTTTATTTTGTTTTTTTTTTGGGGGGGGGGAGTAGGTCATACTCAGCTGTCTCAAGGCTTACTCATGGCTCTGTGCTCAGAGGTCATTGCTGGTGGGTTTGTAAAGGAGATATGGGGTTGTAAGGCAAGTATCCTAGTAGCTGTCCTCTCTCTCCAGCTCTGCATTTTGAAGTGGGATGAGCTAGCAGAGGCTTTGCGTATTGAGGTTGTTTGGGTGCTGACACTTCCCACAGCCCTCGAAAACCCCCCTTATCAAACACTGATTCCTTGACTTTCCGAAGTCCTTCCAACTTCTATTTCCATTGCTGTTTTGATGTACTTGAATGTGTCAAAATATAAAGATAGATGGTAGATGCAAGGATGGGGTGGTTTCCATGGAGATTTCTTGCTGGGAAGGATCTCCTTTCAGTTAATGTGTGGTTCCCAGCAATTCAAGTGACTTTTGGAAAGGGACTCTCCCACACCCTAGTGACTGGATTGAACCCAGGGCCACAGACTTGCAAGGCAAGAGCTCTCTCCACCCCACGGAAAGGGGATTAGTTTCAACAAATTTAGAACGGAGTTTTTCTAGATACCTTAAAGGTCGAATTAGGTTCTCCTGATACTTGGGAATGTTCACTGGTTTGCTTCCTGAAAAGAAAGTGGTCTGTGCAGTTGAATTATGCTTTTATCTTTATCTTACTTCCTTGGCGCTTTGGGCAAGGGCTATGGCCGGGCCCAGAGGTATATAGATTTACTGTGTCTAATCATGTGACAATGAAATAAAACATGTTTCCACCTCAGGAATTGGCCCATCACTTTTAGCCACTGTGGATGGCATTGGCTTGGAGCTTTCTGTGTCCTTCAAGTTTCCCTTTTGCTTTCTGCATCGTGCTTGGCTGGATCTGTCTCTGCACTCAGAAATTACTCCTGGAAGTGCTCGGTGGATCATATGGGATGCTGGGGATCGAACCCGGGTCGAACACATTCAAGGCAAGCACCTTCCCCGCTGTGTTATCGCTCCAGCCCCCCTTTTTATTCTTGGGTCCTCTAGTCCCTAGCATGGGCTTTCTTTTCAAACCGATGCCTTTTCTTCCCTGTGTCTGTTGTCTTGGCAGTCTCTCTCTCTCTCTCTCTCTCCCGTTGTTCATCGATTTGCTCTAGCGGGCCCAGTAACGTCTTCATTTTTTTTGAGACTTGTTGTTACTGTGTTTGGCATATTGAATACGACATGGGTAGCTTGCCAGGCTGCACACCATATTTTCTTCCTTAGGCACGGGAAGCCGGAGCACATGCAGGATCTGCAGAAACACTCCCGCGACGCAGGGCTGGACAGAAGGGAACTTTTGAGCAACCGGGTGCTGGGACAGGGGCCTCTCCCGGCGTGGGTATCTGCTCAGTCAAGGTTCTTGGCTCACTGGCACTGCTCTGTGTTTGGGTGTTGCTGAGGACAGGTGAACATGGATTCATGCCTGTAGCTTATCATCCACATGAGCTGGAGTCTCACAGGTTTGGGAGAGGCTGGGATTGCAGTTGGTTCTTAATATTAGAAAGACAGAAGGTTTTTTTTTTCTTTTTGGGTCACACCCAGCGATGTTCAGGGGTTACTCCTGGCTCTGCGCTCAGGAATTACCCCTCGAAGTGCTTGGGGGACCATACGAGATGCCGGGGATCAAACTCAGGTTGGCTGCGTGCAAGGCAAATGCCCTACCTGCTGTACTATGGCTCTGGCCCCAAGCCTGGAGGGTTTTGCTATTTCTATTTTTTTTTTTTTGCTTTTAGGGTCACACCTGGCGATGCACAGGGGTTACTCCTGACTCTGCACTCAGGAATTACCCCTGGAGGTGCTCAGGGGACCATAAGGGATGCTGGGAATCGAACCCGGGTCGGCCGTGTGCAAGGCAAACGCCCTACCCACTGTGCTATTGCTCCAGCCCGAGTTTTGCTATTTCAAAATAACCTATTCTAGTTTTTAGAACGTGTGGTCAGTGTAAATGTGTGCCTTATAGTTTTCTGACTCTGAGGTTCTTTATGGGGGGGGGGGAGCACACCCAGCAATGCACAGGGGTAACTCCTGGCTCTGCGCTCAGGGCTCATTCCTGGTAGTGCTTGGGGGATGATATGGGATGCTGGGGATCAAACCCAGGTTGGCTGCATGCAAGGCAAGTGCTCTACACGCTGCCCTATTACTCCAGCCCCCGGATCCTGATGTTCTGTGGCTACAGGTGCGGATGCAAGTACAGTACGAAATCCCACATAAAACACAGAGCACAGAGCACGCCGTTCCCTTACAGGTCGCTTAGGTCGTTTTCAAGTTGTTTTCCCCTTTGGGAGCAGCATTGTGAAGTGCTGACCTGTGCTTTGGAATCTCTCACGTGTGTCCTCTGTCTGCTCACAAGCATGTTTTCCGCTGTGCACCATGTCATGCTGAGACCGAGAGAGAATCTAAATCTTTCATCGGCCTAAATCTGAGTCTAAGCCGTTGCATGGCTTTGGGAGAAAAGCAATTTCCTCTGCTCTTGTCAAGATTTTTCAGGTCAGCGCTTTTGGAAGTTTCCCAATTCTCAGATTAAAATAGATTTGCTTTCTCTGCTGCATCCTGGTATCCTTCAGTGGGATCCAGGGCTTTGGAGTGCAAGGAAACAGCCTGCTAAACCACCCCAGGACTTCTTCTATTTCGGTTCACTTGTTGACACGCTGTGCCTCCGAGGAGCCAAGGGGTGTGTGTGTGCTGGAACATTCCAGCAACTTTGGTGGGGGGGGGCGAAGTTCTGTGCCACCTGTGAGGCCTGGGTTCAGCTTCAGTGCATCTGCTTGGTAACCTCAGATTAGGCAAAGAATTCTTGCTGCCAAAGGCATGGACCACGAAATTAAAGAGAGTCGTTGATTGGAATCCATCTCACCATTCAATAACCTGTACTTGAAGAAAGACCTTGTTAAGTAGCAAACTGCAGAGAGGAAACAATTGCAAACCCACATGTGACAAAGGCATTTATATTTGCAATATTAAGGGCATCTTTCAAAACTCAACAACAAAAACACACTCCAACCCCCCCAAATGGGCAAAAGCCGCAGGAGATGTTTCACTGAGGAGGGCATATTGATGACAGATGGGGTGGGGTGGGGGCGTGTGGCAACCCTGCCCATTAGGGGAATGCAGGGGAAAGGCCCGGGGCTCTCAAGGCTACTGCTGGCTCTGTACTCAGGACTCAACTCCTGGCGGGGCTCAGGACCGTATGGGATGCCAAGGATTAAACAACCAGGGTTACTGTGTTCAAAGCAAACTCCACACCAGCTGTACTATCACTCTGGCCAGGATCTACTCTCCCACCCCCCCAAAAAAACCAACAGAAAACAAAAAACAAAAATCAACACAGCCAAACCAACAGTTTGGCAATTTTTTTAAAAAATCTCTTTAAAAAAATTTAAAATTTTGTTTTCATAAAGTTGTTCACAATCATTGATTCCATTCAGTATTTCAACTCCAATCCCACCACCATTACACCTTCGTACCACCATTATTTTGAATATTCTCACCACCTCCCCAAACCTGCCCTATAGGCAGATGTTATAGGCAGATGTTAAATAATTTATTTTGTATTGCTTGCTATGAGTAGTATGAGATGTTGTGTGGCTGCAAAAGCTCCTGGAGTTCTAAAATTTTAAATATTTGGGGTCTGGAGGCCTTTCTGTGGTGTGCTTCTCTCTTCTGAGATTGATTTGTGAGTCTTGGATCATGGCCTAACGTTAAAATGCGCTTAAATGGTGCCCAGAGGTAGTTCTTGGGCTGCCAGGAAACTGGAAGGATGGGGAGATGGTGGGAGGTGGCCCATCCCTGACTCTGTGAATCCTGGAGTTTTCAGTCACAAGTCCTGAATATCTGGGTTTCTCAGTGGATTCATTCTCATGCATGGGGGACTCGGGACAAGCCTGTGAATGTTGGACGTTGAGTGTGATGGTGACTGGGTCTGGAGGTTTGTGGCAGCCGGGGTTCTTTTGGGACAGGTAGAGGGACTCACCCGCCCCTCTCTGAGGTGCCCAGATGAAATCTGCCTGGCGTGGGGTGGGGAGGCATCTTTGCGGCATGCTGCTGTCTTTGGGGATTGATTTGTGAGTCTCTCTTTTCCTTCTTCTTTTTTTTTTTTAAACATTTCTGGGCCATACCTGGTGGTGTGCAAGGGTTATTCCTGGCTCTGCACAGGAATCACTCCTGGAGGTGCTCTGGGGACCGTATCGGATGCTAGAGATTGAAACTGGGCTGGCAGCATGTAAGGCAAATGCCCTACCTGCTGCACAATCACTCTGATCCCCAGTCTGGCAATTTCTTGAAAATACTGAAGTATGCAGCCACCATATCTGACCCAGCACATGCTCTGCTGGATCTTTTGCACCCCCAAAATGAGGATTTATGGTCACACAAAATTCAATTCAGCATGTAAATGTTGTGAGTAGCCTTTTCCATCATCACTGGAAGCACCACCGCTGCCTGGTGGTGGTGGTGGGGTCCATGCTGGGAATCGTGGACTTCCTAGCAGCACAAAGGAGCCAGAAGACAATGTTCATAGCCTGGTTGGAGCAAGTGTCACGTGACCACACCAGCGATTCCATTTCTTTTTATTTTTTTCTTTATTTTTTAAAATTTCTACTAGTGAAACACCATGAGGTACAGTTGTAGAGTTACAAGTTTTTGTGCTTGGGTTTCATTTATACAATGATCGCATACCCATCCCTCCACCAGTGCCCATTCTCCACCTCCAATGCTCCCAGTATCCTTCCCACCCACCCCCCAATCCCCGGATTCCATTTCTATAACATGTTTAAGCCACAAATTATAGATGTGGAGAACAAGGTAGTGGTTCCCAGGGGTTGAGGGGCAGGAGTGGGTAGGGAGGGTTTGGCTATAAAAGTGTAGCGGGAGGGGCCAGAGTGATAGTCCAGTAGGTAGGGCTCTTGCCTTGCACACGGCAGACCTGTTTTTGATTCCCGGCATCCCATATGGTCCCCTGAGCACAACCAGAAATAATTTCTGAATGCAGAGCCAGGAGTAACCCCTGGGCATCGCTGTTGTGACCCGAAAAGTCAATAAGTAAAAAAATAAAATATGTAGCAGGAAGGGCCAAAGAGGTAGTACAGAGGATAGGGTGTTTGCCTTGCATGCGGCTGACCCGGGTTGGATCCCAAGCATCCCATATGATTCCTTGACTTTACAAGGAGTAATTCCTGAATGCAGAGCCTGGGTCACCACATAGGGCTCCAAAACAAAAGCAAAACAAAACACAACAAAGTGCATCAGGAAGGATAAGTGGTGATGGAAATGTTTTCTGTCTTCACTAGACCCATGCCATTACCAGTTTGTGATGTCATAATACAGCTTTTTGCAGGTAGTTTGAGGCCACACCCAAAACTGGCGGTGGTCAGAGCTTATTCCTGGCTCTGCATTCTGGGATCACTCGTCATGGGACTCGGGACCATGTGGGGTGCTGGGGATTGAACCCAAGTCAGCCATGTGCAAGGCAAGCACCTTACCCGATGTACTATCTCACCGGCCTATCATAATACACATTTTTTTGATTTGAAGTTTTGGGGGGGGGAGGGCAGGTTGTTCTTGCAAGTTGTTATTGTTGGGGGGAATCAGGAAAAGGGATATTGGGTTTCTACCACTTTCTGCAAATGCCTTGTGAGTCTGTAATGATCTTAAAACTAGAATATTTAACTACAGAAGCTGCTGAGGGACCAGGGATGGCTTGGCGGCAAAGAGCTTTGCAAGCTTGGTGTTTGGTTGCTGGTGCTGTCCACCTGTGCTGAGCACAGTTCTGGACTGGACTGTCTACTCATGGCGTATCATCATACACACGACAGACTGTATCATCTTGACTGATTGAATGATTGATTGACTTTTTAGGTCTCACCTGGTGGTGCTCTAGGGTAATTCCTGCTCTGCACTTAGGAATTACTGCCTAGGGGACCATAGGGGATGCCGGGTTTTGAACTTGGGTCGGCCGTGTGCAAGGCTAGTGCCTTACCCGCTGTGTTAGCAGCACACCTGAAAGCTGGACCACCTCCGGCGAGCAGTGGGGCTGAAGATGCTAGCCTGGCGCCAGGAGTGGGCTGTCCGGTGAGCATGTGTGTGAACACCATGCCTCCAACTATTGTGTGACTCTTTTTCTTTTTTGGCTTTTTGGGTCACACCCGGTGATGAACAGGGGTTACTCCTGGCATGTTACTCAGGAAATATTTCTGGCAGTGCTCGGGGGACCATATGGGATGCTGGGAATTGAACCCGGGTCAGCCGCATGCAAGGCAAACACCCTACCCGCTGTGCTGTCAACTCCAGCCCTATTGTGTGACTCTTGGCAAGTACTGTGCCTGCATGTGTGACTTCTAGAACTAATTGTGTGATCTCTGGCAAGTGCCTCAATCAAGCGTGACCTCGTCATTGCAAAGAGAAGAAAAGCCTAAGAATGTGCAAGGGCGTTTGCGGGTGCAGGACTCTGGTTTAATGGGGAGTGCGTCTGTGGGTGCATGAAGCCACGGGTCCCACTTCCAGCACCACCAAAGGCAAACCCCAGCACTGCCAGAGTGATCCTCAGTGCCACCACCAAGGTGATGGTCCTTGGTCACAAGCAAGTGTGTAAACCTGGGCACGCGCTGCCTACTGCCAAGTGTGTTACCTCCATGACACCGTCACCAGCACCAGAGGCAAGAGCAGCCAAGCATTTGATTTAAGAGAAAACCCAGCGGGATCTCCATCATGAATCTTCAACAAATGGAGCCCTTTTGCGTTCGGTGGCCTGGGCTGTTTTGTTCGGAAGTGGAGCTGTGAAAATCTCTGTACGTAGGTGTGTGATTGACTTTTTCCCGCGAGTGCTTCTAATTTGGGATTTTATGCTCTCTGTGCCCTTCGGTGCCTTTTGCCTTTGGTTTTCTGTGAGACGCGAAGCGAGTTTCTTTATTTCAGTTCCAAGGCCAATTCCAGGCACCGTTAACTTTTATGACTTCATTTTCTCAGTGGGTTCTCATCAAAGGGCCACAGAGTCTGGGAACACGATTTCTTTTACCTGACCACTTTTTCTCTCTGCCTAGGTGATAGATGTCTAGTTCTCTCCCTGATGTCCATGCCTTTGTCTCTTACGTCGGAAGCTCCCAGCTGTGAGCTGGACACTGTTGAGATCTTTTTTTTTTCTTTTTGGGTTATATCTGGCAATGTACAGGGGTTACTCCTGGCTTTGCACTCAGGAATTACTCCTGGTGATGCTTGGGGGACCGGACCATATGGGATGCTGGGAATCGAACCCGGGTCGGCCGTGTGCAAGGCAAACTCCCTACTCACTGTACTATCACTCCAGCTCACTATTGCCACTGTTAAGATTTAATGGTAGTTAGATATGGCTGTAGCACTGTCCTCCCATTGTTCATCAATTTGCTCGAGCGGGCACCAGTAACGACTCACAGCAAATTGTGAGACTTGTTGTTACTGTTTTTGGCATATTGAATACGTCACGGGGAGCTTGCCAGACTTTGTCGTGTGGGCGAGATACTCTCAGTAGCTTGCCGGGCTCTCTGAGAGGGGTGGAGGAATCGAACCCGGGTTGACTGCATGCAAGGCAAATGCCTTACCCACTGTGCTATCGCTCCAGCCCACTGTTGCCACTGTTGAGATTTAATGGTAGTTAGATATGGCTGTGGACCAAGTAGGAACCATCTATTTTGATGAAGTTACAAAATAATTGGGACTCTGTTGCTTGAGCAGTGACAACTGCTTTCTGTATAAACAGTGTGCCGTGGCTGAGGGGTGTCTCCTCCTCCTAAAGACAAGTTGACCTCCCACCCCTTAGTCCCCCTCGTTCAGAAATAAGTCTTTGCAGAGGTAATGCAGGTAAGTGGAGGCCGTGCTGGAATCCTGGGATGTGGGTTAGGAAACTGTGCCCGCAGGGTGGCTGCGCAGGGCAACTTCCACATGAGGATGAAGTTTCGAGTGATGCACTTATCATCTAAGGAGCTCGTGGTGCTCCCTGTGGCGCCAGGAAAAGCAGGAAACAGGCACGAACCCAGTTGATGAGACTTTTTCCTGACCGCACTAGTTTGTTTACGCTTCCAGACTTCTTTTGGGGGGGGCATTTCATAAAAACAGAAAACAAAAAATAAACCCGCCTGAACCTGCAGAGGCTTCTCTGTCTGAATCGAGACATTTGCACAGAATATGCCTTTTTACTTCTTGGCTTGGAAAAATCTCACTCTCGAAAGCCTAGGTAGTCTTACGTTTCTCCGGAGCCCTTCCAACTTCCTTATGTTTTTATTACTGATTTGATGCGCTTGAATGCCAGCCAGAAAATAAGGTAAATGGTAGAGGCAGGAACTGGGTGGCTTGGTTTCCATGGAAACTTCTTGCAGGAGCTGAGCCTTCGTTCAACAGTTGTCAGGGAAACGTGCCGTGTTCGTTTGCGGGATATGCTAAGTTGAGTGGCTTTGGGACCTGGGACGTGGTTAGGCCTCTTCAGGAGCCTAAGAAAGAGTGCGTAGTAGCCCTTTAAGTTACATCAAGTTTTTCTGTAACTTCAGGAAATCTAGCAGCTCTCTCTCCTAAGTGATTAAACGACCCACTTACTTGTATGTAGAAGTTTTTTTTTTTTTTTTTTTTTAAGCTGGGATTGAGGAAAGCTGAGGTTTGCAAAAGCCCAGCGGGGCTAGAGGCTTACCCTGTATGAAACCGTTTACCGGCCCAGCGCCGTCTGTTAACTGCTTCTAGTTAGCTGTCGTTGAAACCGTTTACTGGCTCAGCGCTGTGTGTTAACTGCTTCTAGTTAGCTGTCGTTGAAACCGTTTACCGGCCCAGCGCTGTGTGTTAACTGCGTCTGCTTAGCCATTACTGAGACTCAGTGCTGACGTTCGTGCTGCTTCATAGCAGTGGTGGTGAGACCAGTTTGCATTTTAGAAATTTGAATACGTGAGATTCCTGAGGATTTTCTCTATCAGGGCGATTTCTCTTTTGTGCTGTTTATCCAACAGGCAGGTATAATAGGTGGCAAAATCTCCCCGAATATTCTTCTGCATCTCTCATTAAGAGTCAGTATTCCCCCCCCATCCCGCCCCCCTTAGATCCTGGCCTCGCCCTGTGTCTTGATTCCACCATGTACCATGGCCCCAGTGACCTTGTGAAAGTTTGATGTCTGGGCCCAACTTTCAGCTTCATTTTTTGCTGCTCGGGGAACTCATCCATGGTGTGAAAAAAGTCCAGATCAGCAGAATGGCCGGCTGAGCTTGCCCCAAAGCGTTGGCCGTTATAATTGGATACTGCATCGGTGTTGTTTGAAAGCGCTCAGGTTTTAGGGCGGTTTGTTAGACAGCTGTAGAGAATTCACACATTCAAGTTCAGGGGCCGGGGAGGGGGGATGGCTTTCAGCAGAGAAGTGGTTTATTGATGGAATATTGGTCTTTCTCTGGATAGCTGGGGAAGAAGCACAGTGGGTCGGGCGTTTGCAGCATCCCATATGCCATATGGTCTCTTGAGCACCGCCAGGAGTAATTCCTGAGTGCATGAGCCAGGAGTAACCCCCGTGCCTCGCCAGGTGTGACCCAAAAAGCAAAAAAAAGAAGACACACATCTCAAAGCCATGATTCCCTGATGGCTCAGCACAGATGCTGGAGTGACCCGGGGTGGGATTTGCCGTAGCAACGGAGTCTGTGTGGGGCTCACTGGGAGGGGAGACCGCCACCCACTCCCTGGCCCAGATGTGGGCTCAGCTCCATGGCCGTTCATGGGAGCTGGGAGTTGTTCCCAGAAAATCCCCGATCTCCTTCCTGCAGCGTCGGCCCCTGGTGCCAGCTGCAGGTGTGTTGGGCCAAGCCTCCGTCCTGTGCCTGGGCCCCGCCTGAGATGGAATGGAGCAATTGAGGGGCTGGCATCTTAAAGCTTCTTTAGCCCAAGGCAGGTGGGAAAATTCACAAACATTGGCACGAGGGCCTAACACCGGGCAGCCAGAAGAAAAACGGCCAGAGAGCATTAGTTTTTGTTCTCCACCCTGGTTGGCTCGACCGGTCACAGCCTGCTTTGTGTTCTATCCTTGCTTCTATTGAGAGCAAATCCTCATTCCGATGCTGTACCCAGCCCACCTGCCTTCCCTCCTGCAGATGTGTGCCCATGGCTGCGTGGAGGGCCAGGAAATAGTGGGGCCTAATTTGCATGTGTCGCCAGCTGCCAAGGTACAAACAGTATGTGTCTTTCAGTGGCCGGACCCAAAGAGACTATTCACAGCATTCCCCACCCCCCGCCCCTGAGGAAACGGAATGAATGGCGTCACCGTCAACACAGGGGGTGCTTATTCTTGCATCGGCTTTGATTTATGTGACATTTCCACTTATATAAATAGTCGGCAGCAAGATCTTTCACTTCAGGTGGTTTTTCATTTTCCCCAATCTTCTAAGAACTCTCTGAAGCCCCAACGTTCCTGTCTGAAAAATCTTCTACGTAGGATTTGTTTTAAGTCATAGAACGAATATATATATAGCACTGTAGCACTGTCCTCCCGTTGTTCATGGATTTGCTCGAGCGGGCACCAGTAACGTCTCCATCGTGAGACTTGTTGTTACTGTGTTTGGCATATTGAATACATCACGGGGAGCTTACCAGGCTTTGTCGTGCGGGCGAGATACTCTCGGTAGCTTGCCGGGCTCTCCGAGAGGGGAGGAGGAATCGAACCCCGGGTCGGCCGGGTTGGCCGTGTACAACGCAAATGCCCTACCTGCTGTGCTATAGCTCCAGCTCTAGAACAAATATATGAGAGGAAAAGTGTAGCACCTGAAGCATCAAAGGTGGGGTGTGGGATAGGCCGAGGGGGACGGGGGGCATGGTGGAGGGGAGTGCACGCCGTTGTAGTGTTTTAGGCTTGAAACCCCGCCATTATCAATATTGTAAATCATGGTGCCTAAAATAACAGGAAGAAACATGGTGTAGTCAGAAAGCAAAGGAGGGGCTGGAACGATAGCACAGCCGGTAGGGCGTTTGCCTTGCACGCAGCCGACTTGGGTTCGATTCCCAGCATCCCACATGGTCCCCTGAGCACTGCCAGGAAAAATTCCTGAGTGCATGAGCCAGGAGTAACTCCTGAATATTGCTGGGTGTGACCCGCAAAAAAAAAAAGGAAGCAAAGCAAAGGTGTTTGAGAAATGGTCACGATCACGATCACAACCATCCTGTTATTCGTTGATTGCCTCGAGCAGGCCCCAGTAACGTCTCCTTCGTCCTAGCCCTGAGATTTTTAAAAAAAGTACCATATTCAAGGCTCTTTCAGAGTTAGGAGAATGAGACCCATCATTGTTTCTGGTATTTGCCATATTTGGTAAGCCACGGGGAGTTTGCCAGACTCTACCGTGTGGGCAGGTTACATTCAATAGACTGCAAGTTTGTCCAAAGTAGGAATGAGATAATAAGATGTTGCGCGGCCGCAAATGCGGCTGCGTGCTTTCGGGAGCTGGGTTTTATAGTCTCTGAGTCTTGGCCGTTGATGGGATTACATGACACCAGGGGGCCAGTTGAGAATGGTGAACCTTCTAAAACGCTCTTCACTTAGAGTATAACATAGTTAGGTAAGGCTGCTGGTACCCAAGGGTACCCAAGGCCGTAAACAGAATGGCCTGTAGACTGCAGAATTAAAAAAAAAATTGTCGGGGCAGGAGCAATAGCACAATGGGTAGGACGTTTACCTTGTATGCAGCCAACCTGGGTTCGATTCCCAGCATCCCATAAGGTCCCCTGAGCACTGCCAGGAGGAATTCCTCCTGAATGCAGAGCTAGGATTAACCCCTGTGCATTGTTGGTGTGACCCAAAAAGCAAAGCAAAAATAAAATTGTCACTCTGGAGGGAAGTGGCAGCTTGATCAGGCCCTGGTGAGGGCTGCTGAGGGACTGCAGTTGGCGGCCCGGAGTGGAGAGAGGATGCAGATTGTGAGAGAGGATTCAGGCTGTGAGAGAGGATGCAGGCTGTCTTTTCCCTCTGTCTGTCCCGGGGCCACATCTTATGCCTGGCTCTGTATTCAGGGATCACTCCTGGCAATGTTGGGGGAACAGATGGGGTGTCTGTGATCACACCAGGGTCAACCGCTTTCCCCACTGTGCTGTGCTGTCGCTCCGGCCCTCTTGTGACGCTTGGAAAGGTCCAGCGACTCCGTGAATGAGGAGTGCACCCCGACAGCTCCATCTTTCCCTTGCAACCACACCTCATCTTGGGAGGGGAGAAGTAGGGTTTCAACAGACGGAGTGTGATAGGGACACACAGATATTCAGCTCAGAATAGATCACAAACGAGGTGCCAGGTAACTGGAAGTTCTTTACTAAAGAAGACGTGGCTTTTGAGACGGACCGTCCTTGTGACAAGGACAGGACTTGATCTCAGCTTCTTCATTGTGGAGACAGAAGCATTCATTCTCTCTATCTGTGTTTGTGTGTGTGTGTGTGTGTGTGTGTGTGTGTGTGTGTGTGTGTTTGTGGTGGGGGGATGGATTGATTTTTGCCAGGCGAGGCTAAACCAAATCTCTTTGGGCTGGTGGAACAGTATTGCCCAATCATTCCAGGTGGCAGACAGGATTTCCCTTCGGATCTGGGGATTTCCCTCCCGGACAGCACAGTGAAGTGGCAAGAGAGCACGGAACATGGCGTGTTTGGGGGTTTGGCTATCAGGGAAGTGTTGGTGAGTAGCTTGGGGAGAGGTGCACACGCTCACCCCAATCCTTGAAGTGTCAGGAGTCAGGAGTCCGTGAAGTCCGCTAGAGGGAAGGGAATGGAAGTTTCTAGTTGGGGGCATAAGAAGGGGATTTTGTCATGGACACAGGTTAGTCTGGCCTTGGTAAAGGCTCTTGGGGCACAGGAGAACCAGTAACAGGATGGACTTGGGCCAGTTTCCAGTTGGTTGACCAGTACCAAGTCCATAGTGATGCAGAGCCAGTGAGTGTGCTGGTTGCCAGGAGGCCAGGCTGGGGCCCCTGGCCAGTGATTTTGAGCAGGGCAGGGGCTGCCTCCAGGGGCAGTGTCCTGCAGTCTACTGCGCTGAGTGGGGCCAGCCCCTTGGCAGGTTGCTGCAAGAACATTAGGGCGGCGAGAAGGAGCACATGATACTTGACCAGTTGGATGGGCTCATCACTGCGATTTGACAAAGAGGCCAAATTAAGGAAGGCAGATTGCTTATTTCTGCCAAAAGCCAGGGACTCTGCGATGAGTCTCTTTGCTGGAGGGTCGCAGAAGGTTCTCGATTTTGCTGCAGCGCGAGAACTCCACTGTGATTTGAGATGGAACTTCCCTTCGATTATCGTCTCCCAAAGCATCATGCCGGTGCTATGTGTGTACCACAGAGATGCGCCTGTTACGCAGAATAGCCCATCTTGGTCTGTTAAACAGTAGAAATGCACGCGTGTGTGCCTGAGCGGAATAGAATAAAAGATGTCAAATATGAATGGCTAGAAACCAGCAAACATAATGATACCAGATAACCCTGTCCGGTGATTGCATTTTTGAAAAGCACTAAAAAACGTCTATAAGCAAATTGGCAAGCGAATCTTTTCACTGCCGAGAGAAAAGTCTGACTTGGCAGACCATTAAAAAGCCTTCGATATAGGCCTGGCAATGCATTTGCACTCACCTGAGATTTCTTTGCTTCAAGCTGGACAAAATTTGGTCATATTCACAGCTTAGAAACCTGGGCCAGAATGCTAAAATGAATTTTCTTTTGTAATCAAAGCTGTAATTGCATTCTAATTCCACTCTTGTTGGAAATTGCTGTGTTTATGCGTGCGTGTGTGCTTCCTCCATCTCATCGATTGCTGGCATTTGAGTCAGTGCCTGGCACAGCCTGTCCTTGGTAAATGTTCTTGCTGTCGATCCTACGATCCTACGATTCCTTTTCCCAGGGGAGGATGTTTTGCCTTTCTTCCTGCTTGCTTGGAATCAGGTGATAATGACACGCTGGACTCTTGAAATCGTCCAAGGTTCTTGTTGTTCTGCTTTCAGGTGGCATCTTTGATCCTGGAAAACTTTAAAATTCTTTTCAAATACATTGATCTCACAATAGCCACACACGGTCCAGCGGTACAAAAAACCCGCGCAGGTGCGCCTTGAGAAGGGCACAGCTCACGCTTCGGCAGCACGTTCAGTTTCTTCCGTAAACGTGCCTGTTGCAGGAACTGACTCACGGGTTGTATGCAGTGGGAACTGCAAAGATAATTTCAAACGTCTTGGGCTCACTTGCCTTCCGGAGATGCATGGCCTCTTAGGGGATGTGACAGGGAGTCCCCAAAACCAGCATTCACAGAATTCACAGTAGTGTCAGACAGAGAGGGCCAAGCTGTAATTTTAGCTTTTGCCCATAAGCTTCCTTTTCATATTAATTTCTGGCTCTCCAAAAGTCTTGCTTTAACCGGGAATAATGCCGTCCTTCCTAAGGATACACGCAGTTACTTTTTTTTTTTTTGTAGGAGTACTGCTATTTATTCAGCCACTGATTAGCTGATTGAATTGGGCATGAACTCCACCTTAATTCTTAAAATTTTTAAAAAATTTTTATATTTATTTATTGAATCACTGTGGGAAAAGTTACTAAGCTTTCAGGTTTAAGTCTCGGTCATACAATTATCAAACCCCTTTCCCTTCACCAGTACTCATTTTTCACCACCAAGAACCCCAGTATACCCCCCCTCCCACCCCTCCAAATAAATGCCTGTGAGGCACATGATTTCTACTGAACTCTTCCTACATTGATTACATTCACTATTTCGACAAAAGATGCACCATTATTGTTTAGATTTTCTCCCCAAACAATCAGAATTGCTGAAAAGGCATTGTGAAATAGTGCAGTTACCTTTAATGAAGATAACTCACTTAGCAAGCTGCCTACTGACCGGGTGTTTTGTTCTATGCTGGCAGTAGGGTATTTGCACATGGGCTGAGGGCTTGGGGAGTGAGGACTCCTGCACCTCTGTTTAGCTGGCTAATTTGTTTTGAAATTGCATTTAGAGCAGAGAGACGGGGAATAGTCTGGGGACCGGTGTAGAAGAGCTCTCGCTGGCAGAAGGTTATGTGGTGTCTCTTATCACTTCGCAGTTTTTTCGACATTCTTTTCCAGTAGGTAATACCCCGTGATTCAGAATTGAAAACGGTTCTGAATGGAGGGCAGTCAACCCTGCCCCATCTCTGTGCCCTTGCCACTCTGGTTTCTTCATGGAAACTGCTGGCAGCTGAATTCGTTTCAGCTTCCAGAGATAGCTGGGAACAGAAATGCAAATGCATCATGTCCCTTGCAAATCAGAGCTACCGGACTCACTGTGATGCATCTCATCACTTTCTACAGTTTAACCTGGTACCAGTACACAAAGAGCGCCCTGCTTCTTCTTTAATTGTAGCAAACCACCGAGTCTACCCGCGAGGTGTAAATCAAAAAGGGATTAGGATTTTGGTAATGCATGGGATTATTTGCAGGGCTGCAGGAACAAGCTGGCATCTAATTTTCCAGAAAGCAAGCTCGGAGCCATTCAGGGTATTAAGTGGATGCCACCTGTGCTTTCCCTGCACTATGCAGGGATTTATATGACTTGACCGCACCTGCTTCCACCTCCGTCTGGAGCCAAGAAGGCAGCATTGCAGTTCCCGGGCTTTCTACCTGCAAAAGGACGAGCCCTGAGCAGACAACTTGGGCAGCAAAGGCTCGAGTGGGTGTGGCCGCTTGTTTCCAGCCACAGAGGAGCCTGGGAATTGGATTCTTCGCTTTCAAGCTGGGAGGTGGCCCTTGCAATATGAGAAACGTCCCCAAACAGAGATGGGCTCTTTCAAAGATGATAGGCAGTCACGACCTAAAGGTCTATTACGTGGACGAACCCCAGTCACTTCAAGTATTATTTCTGGTCCCTGTAGATGTCTTCTAGTCGGTGTCTTTGATCTTAGTGTGTCATTTCGATGGTGTAAAATGGAATACAAAGTTCTACAAGAGGTATAATAAGTAGATGAAGAGGTCCATTGTAATTACTATAGGTCCTGACAAATGGTCTCCGGATGGTGTACTCATCAGTGCTTCTACTAGCAACGTACAAGTTCCTGATGTGTTTTTTGGTCTATTCTCCCGTCGTCCTCCCCCCCCCCCCCCCACACCCTGCTGTCCCATTGTCCCTCTGTCCCTTCTGTCTGAGCTGGTAACAGCAGGTTGGGGCTTCCCTGCTACAGGGTGAGTTTTGGGCTTGGGCCAGGAATGCTGACAAACCAGATCTGGGCCACAGCCTCAGCCAATAAAGCCTGTTGTTGGCATCTGTCCTGTATTGGACCTACAATTTCTAGCTTTCTAGTCCTACATTACGTGACTTCTTAGGGGACCTGAAAGATAATGTTGTTTCCCAAAGACGTTTGCAACTTGGGAGCGACTTACATCTTGGGTGATTTTTAGATCATTATGTGTTCATAAATGTATAGGAAATTTTCAGTGATTATGTAGATTTGTTATTTTCTCCCTTTAAAAACTAAAACAAGTCGGGGCTGGAGCAATAGCACAGTGGGTAGGGCGTTTGCCTTGCATGCGGCCAACCCGGGTTCAATTCCCAGCATCCTATATGGTCCCCTGAGCACTGCCAGGAGTAATTCCTGAGTGCAGAGCTAGGAGTAACCCCTGAGCATTGCCGGGTGTAACCCCAAAATTAAAAAAAAATAAAAACTAAAACAAGTCATTATGTGCTGTTGGTGGGAATGGTGTCTTGTTCAGCCTCCATGGAAAACAGTCCGAGACGTCTCAAAAATATTAGCTCGAGCTTTTTTTATGACCCGAAGATTCCAATTCTTGGCATTTTCCCTAAGAACCCCAAAAATATATTCTGAAAAGATATTTGTATTCCTGTGTTCATTGCAGAGCCGTTCACAGTCACCAAGATTTGGAAACAACCCATGTGCCCAAGACAAGCTGAGGAGATAAATAAAGAAACTGTGGTATATATACATAATAGAATATAGTAAGGGAAGAGCAAATTGCTAATGATAACATCCTGTGAAAATTGGCCTACAGAACCGAGTCTGTCAGTGGGGTGGGGTGAGGGCCGGGTGATTGGCCGGTGAGGTGCAGGGACTCTGGCCCTCTGGTGGTGGGTGTGGTATTGGAACACTGTATGCCTGAAAGTCTATTATTATCAAGATTGTAAATCATGGAGACTAAATAAAAACTGGGGAAAAGTAGAAAACAAAAACAAAAACAAAAGAGCATTAACCAGTGTTACCTCCCACCAAAAATTAAAAGCAGATATATGAAATTAGCCAGAGAAAGACAAGTGCCCCCAAATTCATTAAAGACTTAGATTTTAGGGGCTGGAGAGATAGATAGTACAGCAGGTCACAGCCCAAGACCTGCCAGGGGTGATTCCTGAGCATAGAGTCTGGAGTAACCCCTGGGCACTGTGGATTGTGGCCGCCAAAACCAAAACCAACCAAACAAAAAAGACTTAGCTATTAAACTCAAATCTACAAAACACATGGAAGGAAAGATAGACCAAAAAATCTGTGCCGTTGGCTTCATTGGTTTCTTCCGTGATTCGTCTCCATTGGAAAGGAAGGTAAAGGTAAAGGTAAAGGCCCTCCCGTTGATCGTCGATTTGCTCGAGCGGGCCCAGTAACGACTCCATTGGAGACTTTGTTGTTACTGTGTCTGGCATATCGAATACTCTTGGTAGCTTGCCGGGCTCTCCGAGAGGGGCGGAGGAATCGAACTCGGGTCGGCCATGTTGGCCGCGTGTAAGGCGAACGCCCTACCCGCTGTGCTATCGCTCCAGATGAAAACAAAAGTAAACAAATGGGGTTACATCTAACTTACAGGCTTTTACACTGTCAAACTACCAGTGAAGCACAAAAGCATCCTACGTGATGGGAGAAAATTCATGCATCATATGTCTGACAAGTAGCTAATATGCGAGATCTGAAAAGCCCTCCCAGAACTCAGTAGCAGAGGCCAGAGAGACAGTATCGGGTATACGGCGCTTGCTTTGCATGAGATTAATCCTGTTTTGGAATCTGCTAGCACACATGGTCCTCGGAGCACTGCAAGGGCCCACTCCTAAGCACACAGCCAGAAATAGCCCTCCATGGCCCCAAAGAGCTCCCCAAAGGAAAACCAATAACAGATCAACAAAAAGCAATCCCATCCCCAAATGGGAAAAACCGAACACACACTTTTCCAAAGAAGGCAGATGCATGAAAAAATGCTCATCTTCATTGCTGATCAGTTATAGATGGTCACACACCAATGAGAATGACCTATATCAGAGAGCTGAAAAAAATAAGTGCTGGCAGGGACATGGAGAAAAACGAATGTTCATTCACTCTGGGGTGATGTAAACTGGTTTAGACTCTGAGGAAAAGAGTCTGGAGACTTCTCAAAAAATTAAAACAGAATTTCCATAATTATAAATACAGAAATATTAAAAATAATTTTGTAGACAAACAAAAAATTATCATGAGCCAGCAATTCCACTTCTAAGTATTTGTTCCAAGAACCCAAAACACACCTGCACCCTTCTGTTCATTGCAGCGCTGTAGCCAAGACTTGGAAGCAACCTCAGTGCTCTATGACAGATGAGTGATTAAAGAAGATGTGGCAGATGTACACAGTGGAATACTACACAGCTAGGAAAAGGTGAAATGTTGTCATTTGCTACAATGTGACTGCTTTTGAAGGAGGTCATGCTAAGTGAAATAAGTCAGAAGGAGAAAGACAAATACCTGCAAACTTTAGTCATAGAAACAAAACAAGAGAACAGACAGTTTCCAGTGCAAACAAATGCTTAGAGTCTGACCACAGGGCTGAGGATAAAGAATACCATCAGACGGTGGTGGGGTAATATGAGTACTTTAGTGGTGGGTGTTGTATGGTAATAGTGTACTCATAAAATGTAATCACTTACATTCTTTTTTTTTGCTTTTTGGCTCACACCTGATGATGCACAGGGGTTACTCCTGGCTCTGCACTCCGGAATTACTCCTGGTGGTGCTCAGGGGACCATATGGGATGCTGGGAATCAAACCCAGGTCGGCTGTGTGCAAGGCAAAAGCTCTACCCGCTGTGCTATCGCTCCAGCCCCAACACTTAACGTTCTTGTAAATTGGTATTACCTCAATTAAAAAAAAACAGAAAAGAAAACTTTCACAAAGCTATTACTGACAGAAATTTAAAATATAATAATAATTGAGTATATCTTTATTTTTTTGGTAATGTAGGTCTACTAGAAAGAAGCTTAGAATGCTTGTTATAGGGATAACATTTCGGCTAATGGGATTCAGCATCCGTGTTTCCTCTCTTCAGACTCCTTGCAAATGTCCATCTGTAAAAATGATTCTCAGCATGTTGGCCACAGGAAAGCAGGCAGTGGGCCAGATGGCTTGAGAATATTCGTTTTCCAGTCTCTAGATGATCGGAAGACCCACACACATATCTCTAAACTGATAACCCTGAGTGTATACATCACTTAATTTCTGAATTGGGGTGTTTATTTGTCCATTAAATGGAGACAGTGATACCTAATGCATGGAATGAATCTCTTTTCTGTTGCAATTTTGCATTAGGATACCAGCTTTGTAAATGCCGATTTAATATAGAATTAATTTACTTAGAATCGATACTTATCCGAGTCGGAGCTGATTTGTCAGGCAGGGAATTTTCACAATGTCATGATGTACTCTGTGGAAAACTTCTTGGATGGAGAGATCTGGGAGTCCTACTACTTTATCCAAATTGCCAGACTTGAGGATGGCTCTGGTGTCGAGTTGTTCTGACATTCTGCGCCCCTCTGATGCAAGCCTCTTATTATACCACAGTGTTTCTGCCGGAAATGTTGACTGGAATAGTATCAGAAGGAAACATCAAAAAATATGGAACGTTCTGCAGAACAACCAGCAGCCCGGACTCTTGTGATGAAGAACCAAGTGTGGGAGGGGGTATTGTGGATGAGGGGGAGACAAAGGAGAGAAAAGGCAAAAAACCCCCCCAAAACCCAAAATAGTCATGTCTGTGTTTTCTTCATCGGTGTGGTGGTTTAACTTCGCGATGCCCTCTGCTTTCTCTGTTGGCTACCCGAGGAGGGGCTTCTTGTTTTCCTTGGTGTCTCCATCCGTCCCTCCGAACTGAAAATCCCTCTTGATTTTTCAGCTGACTTAAGGAGGTTACAAGGAAAACCCAAGACTCCACTTCTTTCCTGAAAGACGAAAGTAGAACTTGGAAGCGGGTCCTTGAACTTGTGTTTTTGCCAAAAGCTGTGCGGGCCTCTTTGGGGGAGGTGTGGCTGAGTAGGAGGCTGGGAGGAACTCTCTGGAACACCAGGAGATGTCCTGGGCAGAGGGCCCTGAGAAAAGCTGGGGAGACCTTTCCTCCTGCATGGGCACCCTCCTCGCTGAGCAAGAGCTGGAAGAAAAGTTAATATTGGGTTGTATTCCTGCAGAAACTCCGAAACAAGGGCTCTGTAATGTGAGATGCCGAAAGGCAATTTAGCAGCTACTTGTAAAAGTAATTATATGATGAGGGGAGGAAGGAACAACTGTGAAAACTAATGAATTCAGCAGCCATTAATGGAGCAACTGAATATATTGTGAAAGTCACAAAGTGTGAGTCTAGGGGCTGGGGTGGTGTGTGTGGGGGTGTGGGGAATACAAAGGGTCAAGTTCTATTCTTGCCTGGTGCTGGGCATTTGGGGTTCAGGGGGTGGAGGTGCGGTCCAGTTGGAGATAATGACCCAAACATTGATCTTCCGATATTCCCAGGCTAGTGATGGATAGCCAGCTGGAGAAAATGGTCCTGGGGAGGCAGAGAACACGCCAAGGGCCATCGGCCAAGGTTTCTGAGGGGGAGATGGATTGAGTGAGCCCAGCAGGGGGAGGAGGGAGGAGACCGTGACCTTCTACGACCTTCTACACGGTACCCAGCAGGCGCTCGGGCTGCAGTTGCTTGGCCCCTGGTGTGGCCAAACCCTTCCGTGCATGTGGGGAGCAGACAGATACCCGGTTCTTGGAGAAAGCCGCCTGGAACAGCCTTGGAAGGGTCCTCAGAGCCAAGCTCAGGCCTGCTGGGCTTTCCTGCCTTAAGAATGAGGAGGCCTGGGACGCTGTTTGAGTTGGGGGGGGGCGGGTGATCTTGTGACAGGGAGGTCCTGGGGGACGGACCAAGAGGGCCCCGTGGAGGACTCCAGGCACAGTGTTCAAGGCATGGGCAGGATGAGAAAGCAGACTGGAAGTGGAGTCGGCGTGCTTCTGGAGAATTCTCCCACCGAGCGAGGCTTTGCAGATCTTTTCTTTTCTTTTCTTTTCTTTTCTTTTCCTTTTCTTTCTTTTCTTTTCTTTTTTCTTTTTTTCCTTTCCTTTCCTTTCCTTTCCTTTCCTTTCCTTTCCTTTCCTTTCCTTTCCTTTCCATTTATTTTGCTTTTTGGGTCACACCCGGTGATGCTCAGGGTTTCCTCCTGGCTCACACACTCAAGAATCACTCCTGGCGGTGCCCGGGGGACCATGTGGGATGCCGGGAATTGAACCCGGGTCGGCCACGTGCAGGGCAAATACTCTCCCCGCTGTACTGTTGCTCCAGCCCCGCTTTGCAGATTTTCTAATCTTTCTGAGGAAGTCTTTAAATAAGCACTTGGCAAAGCAGCCTCTTCATCCCTTTAAGTGGTTCTGAAAATTTATTCCATTTCACCTCAGAAGGAAAGGATTATTCCAGACCAACTAGAGGGTCTCTACGCTGGTAGCTTAGCAGTCATTTAATCTTGCAGAATTCTGTAGGAGGAAAACCGTTTCAGTGACCTGTGGTCTTCTTTCTGAACCCGGGCCAGGTCCTTCCAAAGGCCTAGTGAAGTTGCCTCCCTCGAATCCAGCACCCCAGCGCTTCACTGTACATCTGTAAGCTGTAAGGAAGCAGATTCCATCCATTCCTGTCTCCATCTTTTGTTCTCCATCCCGGAAAACAAACCTTAGTCCATATGTTTTTGTTAGGAGTTTGCACTGCATGTAGCCTAAGATGGATCCCGCTGAGAGTGTCACACACAGGTTTGCAGTTACTGAAGAAGAGGAGTGGAACACATTCTTCCCTTCGCCTCCCTTTTTATTTTATTTTATTTTATTTTTTGAGAAAAGCCTTGTAATCTACACTCTGTGAAGGAGCAATAATACAAAAAAGCATCCTGGAGGAAAAAAAAAACGTATGTGGATAAACTCCCGCCTTTTTTTCCTTTCAATATTTTTACATCAGGATATTCCTGCCCACAGTTGAGAGCTTTTCCATGGAGAACTTACACTGAGCCTTAAAGGAACAGAAGCCTCACTAAAAGAAACGTGCTTCGGGAACTGGCAAGTCTCTGAGGCTGCTAAGATGTAATTTGCAAAAGGTGACAGTTATTTTCCCTTCCCTGCGGCTTGACTGTTTCAGAAAGGCCCCGACGTACCTCTTGGAGGTTTGGTGGACGGAGAGCAAGAAAAGTGACATTGGGGGGCTTTCCTCGTGAGGTGGAGGTGATCTCCGTGCAGCGGTGTGTGGAAGCCAAGGCTAGCCTTCGAGGTGAATGACGACCTTTAGGGTGTCCAGCTCAAGGTATCAGGCAGGGCGCAGGGTTGTTTCAGCTATTCCTGACCCCTTTTTGCCCCACAAATTCGGCACAAGTGAGCCCGCCAGAAGCACCTGGGATTCATAATGCCCTTGATTTGGAATTCAGTTTCGGTTGTTGGGCATTTAGGAACCTTTTCTGCCAGGCCCACATTCAGTTATGTGACCCACAGTTGAAGAGACCTGAGTGTAACGGCATTTTTATCACCTAAAGAGTAGTTACTGTACAGAAAATAACCCAAAGCTGACTTTCAGTCATTAATACGAAAGTAATGCTGGCTGGAATGTGCTTATTACATTGTCCACATTCCAAGGATTACAATTACTTAATATTGGGAATTATTTTGCAAGACCACCATCTTAATATTAGAACTAACATTTAAGTTAGTGATTTTTCTCGTCCTCTTGTACAGGCAAGCCTGTCTTAAAATGTTACAAAAAGGGGTGTATTATAAAACTCAGGGTTCTTCCCCCCTTTTTGAGGGTTGGTTTCATTCATCAGATTGTCTCCTGAGTACAAGGAAATGATTTAAATTTTCCCTTGTCTTGGAAATGAGCCGTTTTAATGGGAGCTAGTAATGCATATCAAAAGTCTCAACTCCGGAGAATTTTGGATGTGTGCAAAAGCAGAAAGCCCCCTGTGAAGTCGTTGCCCAGAGTTCCAGTCCTGCCTTGCTCATGCCTCTTTCGCCGGCACCTCCAGCTGTTCTTTTTTTAAAATTTATTTTGAATACCCATCCCTCCACCAGTGCCCATTTCCCACCACCATGGATCCCAGTATCCCTCCCACCCCTCATCCCCCCCCAACCCACCCTACCTCTGTGGCAGGGCATTCCCCTCTATTTTCTCTCTCCTTTTGGGTGTTGTGGTTTGCAAGAGTTAAGCCTGATTTTCAGGGAGAAATGTTGGATGATTTACTTTCCATTGATCACTTTGTATATAAGGAGATGTCACGCAGCCACATAAGCGGCCGCACTGTTTGGAACAAATGTCCTGGTTCCTGCATGCCCGAGTTATGCTTGTAGAGGTTCATGGTCACTGGGGTTCCCTCTGGAGAAGGCGGGATGCAGCACATACTCCCATCTGGGACCTCCCGGTGATATTGGCTCTGTTTGGGACCTGGAGCATTCTCTGGGTGCTGTGGGGCCCTCCAGCGGTTTTCTTTGTTGCTGTGTGCTGTAAAGATGGTGCTGGGGGGCGGGTTGTGGGCGTGACTTCCGGAATCAGAGGTTGCCTGGGAGCCGGGGTGGCCCCATTGCAGTTTGGAACAAATGTCCTGGTTCCCACATGCCCGAGCTATGCTTGTAGAGGCTCATGGTCACCGGGGTTCCCTCAACCTCCAACTGTTCTTTGCCTTCCTTTTATTTGGAAGCAAATCCAAGTGATCATCATATAATGGACATTTATGGACATCTGAATAGAGCTTAGTTTTTTTTTTTTTTGGATCGTATTCCTGGCTCAGGAATTACTCCTGGCAGTCCTTGGGGAACCATACGGGAGGGATGCTGGGGATTGAACTCGGGTTGGCCGCATGCAAGGCAAACGCCCTACCACTGTACTGTCGCTCTGACTGCAAAGCTTAACTTCTTTAACTGTGTGTCTAACCCCACCTCCCCACATAGGGTCGTAAAACTGAATGTCGAGGTTTCAGAGAATTTGTCAACAACAAAAGTTCCTTCCTTCTCTCCTTCCCTCCCTCCCTCCCTCCCTCCCTCCCTCCCTCCCTCCCTCCCTCCCTCCTCCCTCTCTCCCTCTCTCCCTCTCTCCCTCTTCCTTCCTTTCCCTCCTTCTCCCTTCCTCTCCCTCCCTCCCCCTCTCCCTCCCGGTCTCTCTCTGTCTCTGCTCTTTCAGCTATGCTCAGGGCATACTCGTATTGTTCATGCCCTCAGAGATCACTTCTGTCAAGCTCAGGGGATCCTGTGGGGTGCTGGGGATTGCATCCGGGTCCCCTGCATGTGTGCAAGGCAAGCGCCTTCTCCTCCAGCCCTCGGCAACAGTAAAAGCTTTCTCACTGTCCAGCCACCAAAAGTTACTTCCAAACCCAATCACAGAGTTTCTGGCAACACTTGACCGTTTTGTGTTTATTGAGGGGAAAGCGTTGGAGGGGTCCGAGCGCTGGCTAGAGTAGTGTGGGGTTGCTCTGGAAGAATGAACACCCCCCTGGGTTGCCTGGATCTGCAGAGAAGTAGCATTTCGCTTAAGTCTGAGGGGGCGGGAGGCTCTTCCAGGTGAGTGGGATGAAAACCAACCGTTTTTGAACTTCGCTGAGGATTCTATTAAGTTCATTTCGTTTCTGACTTTTTTTTTCCATCCGCGCCCCCATTCTGACTTTGTTTCCTTCCTTCTGTGGCCCCTGTACTGGTTGTCCCACTAATCTTGTGCCTTGATCCCCACCCCCAGTCCCTAGTTGCTTGAAGGTCACCTGCGGTCCTTTGGACTCTCCTGGAGGACAGCTAGTGGGTTGAGAAAGATGGATTTAGTACATCGTGTCCCCCCAGATGTTAGTCCTACAAGGAAGTTAGTAACTGTTTCACTCGAGAAAACCTAGATTTTGGGCAAATTGTTGACAGTTATAAAGCTAATCTCTTCCATGCAAAGCACCTTGTCTTCCAGACTATTTGCCATGTTTTGCATCATACAGAGATGTGGGAGAGGTGCTGGGAAAGTGGGAGCAACTGACTTCAGCCCCGAGGTCGTGTGCTGTGTGCCCGGGCCAGGGTGTCAACAGATGCCATGCCAAGAAGCTAGGATTTTATTCCAGGTATCCGGGCAAACATATCATTAAGCATTTTTTTCCTTTTTGGGTCAAACCCGGCGATGCACAGTGGTTCCTCCTGGCTCTGCACTCAGGAATTACCCCTGGTGGTGCTCGGGGGACCATATGGGATGCTGGGAATTGAACCTGGGTCAGCCACGTGCAAGGCAAACGCCTTACCCACTGTGCTATTGCTCTAATCCCAAGCTTGTGATCAATAGTGTCAGTGTTTTTTTATTTTTCCTTTTGCTCATTCAAAAAAAATTATTCAGTCCTTGTAAGAGACAGTTACAAAGCTTTCATGATTGAGTTCCAGTCCTACAGTGTTCGAACACCGATCCCAACACCAGTGTACATTTCCCACCACCAATGTCCCCATTATCCCTCCTGCCACCGCCACCCCAGCCCACCTCCCGCTTCTATGGCAGGCACTTTCCTTCTTTCTCTCTCTATACTTTTGGGCATCATGATTTGCAATACAGATACTGAGAGGAGACCATCATTTTGGTCCTTTGTCTTCTTTCAGCACACATCTCCCACCCGAGCGATCCCTCCAACCATCATTGATTTAGTGGTCCCTTCTCTATCCCAACTCTTCTCTTCCCCAGCACTTGAGTCAGGCTTCCAAACAAGGACCAGTCATCTTGGCCCTTGTCTTTACTTGGGTGTTAATAGTGTCAGCGTTTTCATTTTTGTTTAAAAAAATTTTTTGAGAGACCATGATTTATAGTACTATTGGGCACTGCACCATGGACGGGAGTACCGATTTCCCTACACCCTGTCACAGTGTCCCCTTCCCCTCTGTTCCCTTCCTACCAGATCTCATTTTCTGTTGCTTTGAGCATTTGTTACACCCTTCCTTTCTTTCTAGCCCACATAGGAGAGAGATCATTCTTCTGTTCCTCTCTAGCTTCACCTGATGTGATACTCTCCAGAACCTTCCATAGAGCAGAAACTGCATCATTTCATCTTCTCTTACAGTCAAATTGTATTCCATTGTATATATGGATCTTAGTTCCTTTATCCCCTTATCTGTTCCTGGCCACTTGGGTTGTTTCCAGATTGGGGCCATTGTGAACAGTGTTGCAGTGAACATAAGGGGGCATGTGTCTTTTCTGAATGGAGTTTTTGAGCCCTTGTGGTAGATGCCCAGAAGTGGACTTGCTGGGTCACATGGAAGCTCACTTCCTGGTTTTTTGAGAAGTCTCCATATTGCTTTCCAAATGTGGACCAATTCACATTCCCATTGACAGTAGATGAGGGTCTCTTGACCCCCACATCCAGACCAGCACTGTTTGTTTTTGTTTCTTTGTGATATGTGCCAATCTCAGTGGTAAGAGGTTATATCTCATTATTGTATGATTTTCACTTCCTTGGTGATAAATGATGTAGGGAATTTTAAAAAATGTTCTTTTGGGCTCTCTCTCTCTTTTTTTGGTGGAAGTTTCTCTTCATTTCTTCCCCCTCCTTTTTTAATGTTTGTTTCTAAGAAAGGTTTTATTTATTTATTTTTGCCTTTTGGGTCAGACCCAGCAGTGCTCAGGGGTTACTCCTGGCTCTGCACTCAGGAATTACTCCTGGCGGTGCTTGGGGGACCATATAGGATGCTGGGAATTGAACCCGGGTCGGCTGCGTGCAAGGCAAACGTCCTCCTTGCTGTACTGTCACTCTGGCCCTGTTTTTTTTTTCTTGTAAAGTTCTGCCAGTGCTTTATATATCTTGGATTTGAACACTTTATTAGATGGGTGGCGGACTAATATTTTCTCCCAGTATTTTTGGTGTTTTTGTATTGTCAGCTTTAAAGGGAAGACTATGCTGGTTCTAGAGTGGATGAACTGAATTGGAAGAGGAGCTGAAGAGAGACAGTTGGAGGAAAATTATTCCAGCATTATTTGTCAAGTATAAACAGTGTGACAGGGAATGAAATGATGAATTGCATCTCTCTCTCTCTCATGGCGCTTAACTTAGTAGAGAATCTGTTACATGTAAATGACTTGGGATCATGTGAAAATACACCAAGCTTCATGGTTCATAGAAAAATGCAGACTAAACTTGCTGTGGAATACATCCTACGAAATAGAGACAATGAAAAAGCCTAAAAATACCAAGTTTGCAGAAGGGCATGAAGCAATCAGACCTTTCAAACAAAATTTTAGCAGCGTGGCCATATTTATTGAAGCTGAACATAATACGTAGCCGATAAGCCAACCATGACCACCCTTAGCTATGAACCAAAGAGCAGTGTGTTTTGTGCCAATATATCCCATCCCACATATCTTCCACGTCCAATAATATCTCAGTAGCACTTGTGAGAATAGATCTAAAAAGTCCCCAAATGGTCAGCGGCAGAAGAAGAATTTATAATATAGTCACATGTGCACTGAACAACAACAAAAAAGCGTGAACCGCAATTTTATTAAATGACTGAGAAGAATGTCAAACAACACTGAATAAAGCATCCAGACTCGAGGGGGTACAGAGCCTGATTACATTTATATAAAGTTTGGAAATAGGCAAGACTAATCTGTGGTATTAGAAGTCAGAAAAATAGTGTGTGGGCAGGGATTGAAAGAAACCGCGGCAGGGAGCTTTCTAGAAGGCCTGTCTTGTTTTCTTTCTCCATATGGATGCTAGTTGTATAATTCAGTTTATGAAAACCCCTCCAACTATAAACCATACACTTAAGATTTGTATGCTTTTCTTTATATATATTATATTTTACTGTATGAATACTTCGGTCAGAAGCTAAACATATAAATGAATAGGAAAGATTCTTTACATTTCAGTGAGCAGCATTTCCTTTACAAAGAAGTTTCGATGATAATTTTTTTTATGCCTGCTTGCTCATTTGAGGAAAATGGAAGGACCCTGATCTGAAAAATCACACGCAAGTTCTTTTCCTCTCTCGGGATTAGAGCTGGCTCCTTTGGTGGGGAGGAGAATACCAACTAATGTAATAAAGTTTCAAAAACTTGAAAAAGAAATATGTCCTTTCGTGGTTAAATGCGCAAATTCTATTTTAAAAATTATGTCATACTTGCTAGGCAAGGCAAGAGAGGCGGCATGTTATTGTGTTTTACTTTATTGCCTTTCATGGTTATTAAAGACCCTCCACTGTTATAAAGATCACAACTTGCCAAGATTGTGGCTGGCATAGAATTTTTTTTTGGGGGGGAAGGGTTGTTTGGAGGTCACATTCACTGGTGCTCAGGGCTTACCCCTTTCTCTGTGGTTAGGAATTACTCCTTCCAGTGCTCAGGGGAACCATATGGAATGCTGGGGATTGAATCTGGGTTGACCATGTGTAAGACAAATGCCCAACCCACTCTGCTATCCTACTATTTTGGCCCCAGTGGCTGGTATTTTTTTTATAATATAATGAATATATTTATATATTTTTTCTTTTTTTTTCCTTCTTAAATTTTTATAGTGAAACACCATGAGGTACAGTTGTAGACTTACAAATTTTTGTGCTTGGGTTTCAGTTATACAATGATCGAATACCCATCCCTCCACCAGTGCCCATTCTCCACCACCACCATTTCCAGTATTCCTCCCTCCCCCTACCCCCCCATCCCACCCTACCTCTGTGGCAGGGCATTCCCTTTTGTTCTCTCTCTCCTTTTGAGTGCTGTGGTTTGCAGAAGAGACATTGAGTGACAATTTTGTTCGGTCTGTAGTCTACTCTCATCACGCATTTCCCATCCTGAGAGGAACCTCCCAATACCCTTTATTTGGGGCTCCCTTCTCTATCTGAGCTGCCTTTTCCCCTAGCGTGTGCGGCTGTCCTCAAAGCCATGGAGTAATCCTCGTGGTACTTATCTTGGCTATTCTAGGGTGTTAGTCTCCTATTTTGTTACCGTGGCTGGTATTTTTAAAGCAATGCAGTTTTTTTTCTTTTGCTTTTTGGGTCACACCTGGCGATGCACAGGGGTTACTCCTGGCTCATACACTCAGGAATTACTCCTGGCGGTGCTCAGGGGACCATATGGGATGCTGGGAATCGAACCCGGGTCGGCCACATCAAGGCAAATGCCCTACCCGCTGTATTATCACTCCAGCCCCATAAAGCAATGCAGTTTTTAAAAAATGAAAGTATGTAGATGCCGAGTGATAGTACAGTGGGTAGGGGGTGTGCCTGGCACGCACCCGATCCAGGTTCGATTCCCCGGCATCCCATATGATAATTCCTGAGTGCAGAGCTAGGAGTAACCCCTGAACATCGCTGGGCTGACCCAAATAGCAAAACAAAACAAAACCCAAACTATGTTCTTTTTTGGTGGGGAAGGGCAGTTAAAAGAGTTTTAGTTGGAAATGAGTTATAGTGCTGTCAGCAGGGAATTCTATGTGCAAGAATCAATACCAAAAAAACGAGGTTTTTTTCAAACAAACAAAAAAAATCAAACAAGAATATGTCTATCCCTGGATGAAAACATTGTGACCAGGGGCTGGAGCAATAGCACAGCGGGTAGGGCGTTTGCCTTGCACGCAGCCTACGTAGGTTCGATTCCCAGCATCCCATATCGTCCTCCGAGCACTGCCAGGAGTAATTCCTGAGTGCATGAACCAGGAGCAACTCCTGTGCATCGCTGGGTGTGACCCAAAAAGCAAAAACAAAACAAACAAACAAAAAAAAATTGTGACCATTGGCATATAGGAACCAGTGTATTCCCACAGGGGCTCTCCTAGGAACCTACTTTTAGATATTAATTGGGCTTGAAGAACTTTTTTCTTTTTATTATATATTTTATCATGTAATTTTCATCCGCATAATTTACAATCATCAATCCAACCACATCTATAAACGACTGTCTTCTTTTGCTGCGTAGAATAATGTTTATACCTCCCAAGGATTATGATATGTATGTTCTTTTTTAAAATGACACAATGCCATTGCACATTTAGTGGACTAACAAAGCTTTTTATATGCACTGGGACACCAGAAATTTCATCTGCACCACTTGATTTACAATATTTCCTTATTGCTGTGGTCTGGAGAAAAAAAATCCCACAAACTTTCCAAGCTCTGCTTGTATTAGGGAAGGATTAAACAAAGGCAAGGTAAAGGAAACTCTTAATTTTTGGAACTGATTCTATGATAGCATCAGCTACCTATGATTAGGATGGAAGGTAAGTTTCTGACATGACAGATCGATTATAACGAACTATGGGGAAAGTGTATTTATGCTTTTATTTATTTATTTATTTTTGCTTTTTGGGTCACACCTGGTGATGCACAGGGGTTATTCCTGGTTCATGCACTCAGGAATTACTCCTAGCCGTGCTCGGGGGACCATATGGGATGCTGGGAATCGAACCCGGGTCGGGCCGCGTGCAAGGCAAATGCCCTAATTGCTGTGCTATCACTCCAGCCCCATATTTATGCATTTATATGAGCTCGCTTACACTCTGTCTGGGATGGCTTAGGTTATTCATGTGGAGATAACCTAGCAGGGTTCTGGGAAAGTGCAGGAAGCATCTGAGATGTTAGATTTGGAGAGAATGATTTGTTGATCATTAGCATTTGGATGATTATGGAAGCCTAGAGTGAGAATCAGAGCAATCATTAGCAGGGCTGCTCAACCGTGGCTGCAGAGTGGAATCTACTTGAAAACTTTCCCCAAATACCCAGACCTGGACTGCGTCACTGACCAGTTAAAGCAGTGTGTTTCGGGGTGGGGCCTAGCTAGGGCCCTGCTGGAGGGGGGATAAACCAAGACCAACGAAATAGACCCTGGCATGTTTAACGATGCGCACTTTTTTCAGCACCGCTGCCTGCCCTCATGAGATTAGTACTGCACTGTAGCACTGTCGTCCCGTTGTTCGTCGATTTGCTCAAGCGGGCACCAGTAACGTCTCCATAGTGAGACTTGTTACTGTGTTTGGCATATCGAATACGCCACAGCGAGCTTATCAGGCTCTGCCATGCAGGCGGGATATTCTCGGTAGCTTGCTGGACTCTCCGAGAGGGACGGAGGAATCAAACCTGGGTCGGCTGCGTGCAGGGCAAATACCCTACTTGCTGTGCTATTGCTCTAGCCTTACTCTTTTCATTTACACCTTGTAGGGACACTGAGGTACAGGAGTTAAGTATTATTGAGAAGCTGAAGGTAGGGCCTGGATTCGTACCCAGCAACTTTCCTTCAAGTCATTCACTTTGTTCCTTTTTTATTATTTATTATTTTATTTTATTTTGCTTTTTTGGGTCACACCCGGCGATGCACAGGGGTTACTCCTGGTTCATGCACTCAGGAATAACTCCTGGTGGTGCTCAGGGGACCATATGGGATGCTGGGAATCGAACCTAGGTAGGCTGCATGCAAGGCAAACGCCCTACCCGCTGTGCTAGTGCTCCAGCCCCCTTTGTTCCTTAAAAAAAAATTATTTTATTTTAAGTTGTTCACAGTAATTTATTGCATTCAGCATTCCAACCTGAATCCCACCACCATTATTTCGAATTTTCCCATGACCCCCAAAGCCTTCCCTCGAAGCAGTTCCTAAGCAATTTATTTTGTATTGCTTCTTATGAATATTCTGCTAAAAATGATACAGAAAAGTTTCCGTAGAGGAAAGTGTGTGAAATTAAGCCCTTGTATAAGAGATTACTAACATATTGTTACAGGTTGAACATATTTTTATCATAGAAATTGATTGCCTTCTACTTTACACACCATCACATGTGGTGTGCTACTCTTGGTATATCGGTGTCATACAGTATGAGATGTCGCGTGGCCGTGAGTGTTCCAGGAATTCTAACATTTTAAATAGGCCGATACAGCTTGAGTGAATTTTTTTTTTTTTGGCTTTTTGGGTCATACCCAGTGGTGCTCAAGTGTTACTCCTGGTTCGACACTCAGGAATTACTCCTGAGGGTGCTGGGGGCCCAAATGGGATGCTGAGGATTGAACCCGGGTCGCCTGCATGCAAGGCAAAGGTCCTCCCCCCCGCCAACTATTGAGGCATCTCTGCATCCCTTTATTCCTTTTATCTTGCTATCCTACTCAACTCAAGAAAAGTCTGGGGAGGGTTTGGTAGTGTGAGAAACTCACCGGACTCCTTCCCCAGTGAAATAACCCCGTAGCTGGTAAAATGAGAAAGGTGACCACCTGGGGACTGGAGTAATAGCACAGCGGGTAGGGCATTTGCCTTGCACGCAGCCAACCTGGGTTCGATTCCCAGCATCTCATATGGTCCCCTGAGCACTGCCAGGAGTAATTCTTGAGTGCAGAGCCAGGAGTAACCCCCCCCCCAGCATTGCCGGGTATGAAAAAAAAAAAGGAAAAGTAACCACCTAAAGTCTTTGGAAATAAACTTGAGGACATAGCAGGTAATGGGGAAACTTTTTGAAGAAAATGTTTATCTTGGTATAAACAGCAGAGTCTTTGGCTTAACTTCCACCAGATCCACAGATGGAATTGTTTTTCCTGATGCATCTAGTCAAGAAGACAGGACTCCCCCTCCCCTGTCCTGGTCCCCTATGACTGCCAGGTGACCCGCTCCTGGGGCCTGTCAACTGTGAACCCCTGCAGCCCCAGTGAAAGCCCTCCAGTTGGGCTGGGAAAATGGCAAGTTGAAAAGGAACAAAACTCCAGGTTGTTGCCAAGTCACCAGGATTTCTTGGCTGCTTGTTCTCGGTTGCTGTGAGCCTTGCCTTGTTTCCAGAGTTCCTATAATTTCCTCCATTTTTCTTAGTGCTTGGATGGAGGAGAGAACTTTCGGAGGCTCTTAATCTATCCATTTTTGCTGACCCCTTAGTTGAACTTTTTAGGCAAGTTTCGTGATTAATTGAGTGGCTATTATTAGTTTGTTCTGAAAGTGATTCTTTTTTTTTTTTTTGCTTTTTTTTTTTGGGTCACACCCAGCAATGCACAGGGGTTACTCCTGGCTCTGCGCTCAGGAATTACCCCTGGCGGTGCTCAGGGGACCATATGGGATGCTGGGAATCGAACCTGGGTCAGCCGCATGCAAGGCAAGCGCCCTACCCGCTGTGCTATTGCTCCAGCCCCCTGAAAGTGATTCTTATATTTAAAGTTACTGGAAATAACTTACTAATAACTTTATAAATAAATGTCCCATAATACGAGCCAACTGTGTTTTTTTAAGTCACGTTGTATCTCTATGGCAGAATATTATGCAGTTGTCAAAAGGATGAGATAGTTTTAATTGAAATATTCAGAGGATAATATTAAATGGAAAAATACTACCTGATGGCCTGTTTGTGGAAGTGTTGTGCTGGCGTGAGCCGCCAGTGGACAGAGCAGGAGTACTCAGGATAGGACAGTGAGTTTCTTAGAAGCTCAGCGCTGAGAACCCCAAGTTAGGAGAGAAAGAGACTTGAAGCCTCATTCGCTGAGAGGGTCTCTCTTTGATCCTCTAAAGGTGGGCTACAATCTACGTACATTGTTATCACTGAAACAGGGGAGACAGAGCAAAAGAAATACAATCAAAGCATCTTCCCTACAAGGTGAGGCCTTCAGGGGCTCAAAAGGAAAACAGTGTCTGTGTGTCTCACCCATGTTGGTTAGGCCTTCAGGTTCCATCTCCCGGGCACTCCCGTAACTGTGTCAGCCCAGAGTGCTGCCATCAATGTGGTGGGCGGGCCCTTTACTCAGTTGATTGGGGTCATAAAAGGAATGCTTCCCCTCCCTTCTTCTCTTGTTTAACCTAGGGGTGAGTTTCAGTTTCCTAATCCCCATCATGGTTTTTCTCAATTTTCATTAGTTTCATAATTCCCATTACATACAGCTTCTAATTTGTCATTATAAAAGTATTGAATAACAACTACAGGAAAACACATGTGTGCTAATGTCATTTCTTGAATATATGTTTCCCTCTGGGACAGATGCAGTTGTGGGACATGGTTGCATTTTAGAGTTGCGGTTATGGGACTTTTGGGGTGTCTGTTTGAAATAATGCTTCGAGAGTCGCCGGCTGTTTCATTTGTCCTTTTGCAAACTGCCAATCAAAGATGTAGTTAAGGGCTACAAATCTGTGATATGTTTGTGAGGATGGTGCTTCTTTTTTTGGTCTCTCTGAAGTGAACCACCAAGTTGTAATTTTTTTTAAAAATTTTTATTAGTGAGACACCATGAGGTACAATTGTAGACTTACAAATTTTTGTGCTTGGGTTTCGATTATACAATGTTTGAGTACCCATCCCTCCACCAGTGCCCATTCTCCACTGCCACTGACTCCAGTATCCCTCCCACTCCCCATCCCCCCATCCCATCCTGCCTCTGTGGCAGGGCATACCCCTTTCTTCGCTCTCTCCTTTTGGGTGCTGTGGTTTGCATTGAGTGGCAATCATGTTCGGTCTAGGAAATCATTTGCCCAGAGCACCTTAAAAAGAACTCACTTTGCATTTTGATCACCTAGGATAGTCCTGGAGTCGTGATAATGACTAATCGGCTCTTTTCACCCCTCAGGGACTTGTAGACTTTGTGCATTCCTCCCCCTGAAAAGTCACACTTGCATCTGAAGAGTAGCAGCCATCCTCTGTCACCTTTATTTTTATCTTTGAAGAAGGAGGAATAATCACTTAGTTCCGAACCTCACGGGGAGATAGAATTTAATTATCCAAACTGAAATCTCCCTGGAGCCCAGAACCTAGCCTGTGTACACACGTAGGTTCTCAGGGACTTCTCTGGACTTGCAGTGCGCTAGTCTTACCGTGGCAGTGTATCTTGTCTCCTTTGCTCTTGTGAAATGGGGTTTTCAGCAACATTTTTCTTGTCTCTTTTCAGATCACGGAACTGTGTGGTGCAAAGCGGGTGGGATATTTTGGTCCAACGCAGTTTTATGTTGCCTTGAAATTAATTGCCGCGGTGCAGTCTGGTCTTCCCGTGAGGCTTGAGAGTATTAAATGTGGTAAGTATATCACATGTATACGTTTGATTGCCCCCGACAGGTTTTGTATTTAGGAGAGCCATTTATACTGGGGTTTAGGTCTGTTCTGTCAGCTCTTGTGGAATTTTTCCCTGCTTCTTCCAAGTCTGCTGTAAAATCAAATAAGAACACCTCGTGGGGATCTTGGAGTTTTTTTTTTTTTCCTTCTCAAATGGCCAAAACCAAACAAGCAAGAACCAGCCCAAACAACAACCAAACCCAATCCAAAGCTCCTTCAGAGTGACCTGAGGTGAGTTTTTTTTTTTTTTGAACCGACTGGCAGTTAAAATAAGAGTTTGTTCTTTAGCCAGAAGGGACCAGGACAGGACCTCTCTCTCTAGCCTGTGGCAAAATAATGACACAGTTATCTTGGGAGTTTCAGATGTCAAGTAAGACTCTGCCGGCACGGGGTGAATAACCAGAGTGGGAGACTGCCCATCCCATCACGTCAATGCTCCAATTCCCAAGGACTCTTCTGACAACCAGCAAATTCCTTGGGGCAGCCAGGGTGAAATTTACCTTCTCAAAGTCTCTATTGAACATTTATCTCGCTTGCTCTCCCTACCTCCAGCCTTTCTTCTTCTTCTTCTTCTTCTTCTTCTTCTTCTTCTTCTTCTTCTTCTTCTTCTTCTTCTTCTTCTTCTTCTTCTTCTTCTTTTTTTTTTGGCTTTTTGGGTCACACCTTGCGATGCTCAAGGGTTCCTCCTGGCTCTGCACTCAGGAATCACTCCTGGCAGTGCTCAGGGGTCCATATGGGCTGCCAGGATCGAACCTGGGTTGGCCTCGTACAAGGCAAACACCCTCCCCGCTGTACTATCACTCCAGCCCCCTACCATCTTCTTAAGCACTTTCTAGAACTAAAACGAAAAGCCGAGCCGCCCCCTCCACACCCCCACCCCGCCAGTAACATTTATTTGTACTGTCTTCAGTATTGGTTTTCCAAATATGTATGAAGACAATTATTCCAGGGATCTGCCGAGATTCCATATTAATTCATTCTGTGCAAACAACTTTCATATGTCCCCACAGCTGTGCAGGAACTTCTCTCTTTTCCTCATTTTGCGATGAAAACCTCTCATCTGTTCAGCTGTCCTGAGCTGTCACCGGTTCACACAGATGTGGGTTCAGGCTGTACGGTTCATCCGTGGTAGTCCCGTAGGACGGCTTGCTCATAGCTGCCAAAATTCGAATGTTTAGAGCCCAGGAAACGGAGCTGTTGTTCACTAACCCCCACCAGGGCTGCTGGTGCGCTGCTGACGTTTATTCACGGGGTACCGAGTGCCAGATACTCTCTCACGTGACCTGCACAACATGTACAACATCTACAAAAGAAGGCATTTGTCCGTTCCCGTGGCCCCGGGAGGAAACTGTGGTCCGTGTTGGTTCACGTGCTTCAGGATATTCAGGAATGAAAATACCGAGTTATAAAGATGCTCAGACTCATAAGATGGAAAAGTTCATGGCAGAGTAGGAGAGACACTTCCCTAGGCAGGGAGGAATTTAGCATAGGACTAATTTTTTTCCTTTTTTTTTTTTGGTGGGAGTTTGGATAGAATTGGGTCTTTGTGTTTCTTATCAAACAAAGTATCGCAGGATTCCCATCTGTTTCCCAGAGATGTCTTGTTAATTTAGAGTTCTTTTGTGCTGCTGAGATAAGATTAACATCTTGTCTTCCCACTTACGCAGGTGGGGGACATTCTGTTTCTTTACGACCTTCCAGGGTACAGAGTTGACCACTGGCCTAGGCACAGCCTGTTGGCTCCAGGGCCTGGGGCATAATTTATGGCCCTGTGAAAATTCTGGACTCCCAGCCCTAAGGAGAGCCTGTGGGAATTGCAGGAATGTGTAGAATGTAGGATGGTAGCTGCTAACATGGAGCCTCTCTCTGCAGCTGGTGCCAGGGGAGGGGGCTTCCTCTTTGCTCACGAGCCTTCCAGCACTTTCTGTGCCGGGCAAAGGCCTATTCGTTCTGCCATGGTTCAGGCTTCCCTGCTATGCCTGCAGAGTTGTCCCAGTGAGGTGGAATGCTTGGGCAGGCTGTGACGTGGAGTTCCCTAGCTCACCTTCAGGGAGGGGAGGCGGGGGGGGGGGGGGGGCGGAGCCATAGCACAGTGGATAGGGAGTTTGCCTTGCAAGTGGCTGACCCAGGTTCGATTCCCAGCATCCCATATGGTCCCCCAACACCGCCAGGAGTAACCCCTGAGTGCAGAGCCAGGAGTAACCCCTGAGCATTGCTGGGTGTGACCCAAAAAGCTAAAGAAAACACACACATGCACGCATGTACGCAGGGAGGGGAGGGGAGGCCTATTGGGGAGTGAATCCTGGAAGTCACCCCTGGGGAACCTTTACAGGCCGCCGTCCCACGAGTGGCAGCTGAGGTTCAGGAGGTTGAAGAAGGGGACGCGAAGTAGCTCGGTCTGGCCTGTGCAGATTGCAGTTGGATTCTGTCTGTCTGTCTCTTGCTGGGGACCAGACCTCGGGCCTCATCCAAGTGTGTGACGGACCACCGGACCACGTCTGTAGCACTCACGGCAGTTTCTCTCTTTGGGGCCGTAACTGGCATCTGCTGTGTGGGAGTGCGGGCAAGATTGGGTCAGGCTTGAAGCTGCCACTTCAGAATTTTCCATTCTACTGCTTGAAATCTATTAGCTTAAAAATGTTTCATGGCACAAATCCTGACTGGTGTGTGAGAACCTAATCTATGGTACTGCCATCACCGGGCCCTGGGGTGTTGGCCCTTCTCTAAGTCACACCTTTCTAGAGGGACAGGTGCCTGGGTGGTGTAAGGTCCATTGGGACCCTGAGGGAGATTCCAGAGTTAAAACTCTACTGATTAGTAACTCTCCCTTTCCTGCCCCCTCCCTAGTAGAGCCTTAGCTGTGAAGCCCTTCCTTATTGGGATGTAAATTCTGAAACCATTTGTTGACTCTTCCTTGCTGGGATGCAAATTCGAAAACCATTTGTTGGCCCTTCCTTATCTGTTACCTCTGTTAGGAACTTTTCCCTTATCCACCTCCATGCAGGAGCCATGAGCTGAGAATCAAAGGGAGCCAGGTGATGACCAAATGTCCCAGTTACCAGATGCCCACTAGCCACAATGCCTATGTACATAGATGCTGATCTTTGAATCTATAGGCTAAGGAGTGATGTACTTTTAAATGGATTGGTTAAGAAAGTATATGTTGTTATAAATCTATTGGGTATGAAATGCACGGGCTTTGCTGTAACGGGCAGTGAAGGCCTATATATGATCCCCTTTGAAGAAGTTCGGGTCTTGCCTGATGGCTTGACCCTGGCTAGCCAGCTCAGTTAGCTACCTGCTTGCTTATTGCATTCCTGCGTGGTCCTTGCTTGTGGTCGGAGATCCAGAGTCGTGCCCTAACAGGTGTGTGGATGTGGATGTGTGGATTCACCTCTGACCCCATTCTGGAAACTGCCAGCTCTAGCTCCAGTTGCTCAAGCCAGGAGCCCCCAGATCATCCTTGATTCATCCCTTTCCTTTCCTCACTCCCTGAGGAGTGCACTCATGGCAGCCAGCGCCTGCAACCTCCGGTGCAGACCAGGCCATCTGCAGCCACGCCTCCTCCAGGGAGACCACAGTGGTTTCGTCATTGGGTCCATGACTTCTCTTCTCTCTCCTTCAGTCTCTTCCCACTCAGAGATGAGCTGTCATCGCAAAGTATCTGTCAGCTCGTTTTGTTCTGCTCCTTCAAGGCCTCCAAAGGTTCATTTCTTGAACTTAGCACCAAAATTCCACGAAGTCCCTCTGCCGCTCTGGATAATCTTGTCCCTGACGGACACTCCATCTGCTTCTCGAACCTTCCCCACCTTTCTTCCAGTCTGCCCCTGGCCTTCCAACCCCTTTTGTGTGACCTCGCTGGAGCAAGGCATGTACCAGGCTCTCTGCTGGTCCATGGGCTCCTTCGCTGTCTGTTCTGCCTCCCCTCTCTGCTTCCCATGACCGCTCCTTCTTATCCTTCAGGAGACGACACTGTCATCATCACCTACCTAAGGTGGCATCTATCCGCTACACAAATGCGTGCATGAAGGAGCCAGCCTAGAGGAAGCTGCGTCAGGGAAGCGCAGAGAGTCTGAAGTATTTATGGTCGGGGAAAGAAATAAGGTCGGAATAAGATTGCAGAATTACATATAAAATCGTTTAATGCCCGAGAGGGCAATAAAACTGTGACTTGATTATTATACTCACATGAAACTCATTTGCATTGCTATCCGAGGAGAATTATTTAGTAGCCGGCAGTTTCCTGTAAGTTCATATCTACCCTTTCAGAACTGTAAAATACCTAATCAAGAATAAATAGAAAATCAAGACAGAAGAGCACCTCCCTGGGCAATTAGTGACAAGCCCTTTGGCTGAAGCTGTTAGGAAATGCATCTAATTGTATTCTCGCTGCGCACCTGCCTGGCCCAGCGCTGGTCAGAATTTGTAAACACTCATTTGCAGGTTCAGGGCATTTGGGAGGCCGTCTTCCTCTCTAGCCGACACGAGCTTGTGTGCCGGACCTCTGAGGGTCAGGTACTTAGGGCATGCTTGAACGAATGAATGCAGGGCGCGGGGGAATGAATGAATGCAAAGACTCATTCGTGGGAGCGCGTCCTGTCCATGGGCTCCTGTTGCAGCTCAGCGCACTGACTCTTCAGAATGCTCTGGAGCTTTGAAGGCGTTTGGCTTGAACTTCTTTTTCTCATGCCCTGGTTCCCGGCCCCTTCCGCAGTTGAGAATCACCTGGAGAGCTTTCAGATAAATATTTGCAAAATAAGAAGTGCAGCTGTCTGGGGCCACTGCCAGGAACACATTTAATTAGAATGGGGGTGCCGCCGGGAATTCAACGCTTGAAAGGATCTCGGGAGAATTTCGGGGTGGGCTCCCCAGCCGTGCTGGGGGCTCAGGGTTCCTCCGGCTCTGCTGGACGTGGCTGCGCGCAGCTGACATTCAGTCCTTGGACCCAGTGATGCAGCTACTTGGCCCTGGTGGCGCCAGGGGCCGCCAGACCTGTTGATTCTTCTGTGGCCCTGGGGTTGTCCAAGTCTTCCTTGGAACGCCCAGTGGAGCATTTCAAGGGTTAGACTTCAACTCTGAGCATACTTTTTTTTTTTATACTTTTTGGGTCACACCTGGTGATGCTCAGGGGTTACTTCTGGCCCTGCACTCAGGAATCACTCCTGGCAGTGCTTGGGGGTACTGGGACTCGAACCCAGGTCGGCTGTGTGCAAGGCAAACGCCCTCCCCGCTGTACTATCGCTCCCGCCCACCGAGCTTATTCTTAGCTGTCTCAATGCCTGAACTGGGGAGAGGCAAAAGGCACCCTGGAATACACATTTGACAGCATGCAGGGGTCAGCCCGGCATTTACTTGGCCTTTGAGTGCCATCCCCATTGTTGGCACCAAGCGTTTTTCCAGCCTCCCCTGTATTCGGAACGGGGTGAAACAGATGGTGACGATGCTGGCTGACGGCAGGCAGAAGGAAGAGGAGTGAAAATTGAGGACCAGTAGGGAATTTCTGACGGGGAAAGCACCTGGTGAAACTTCCCTGTGAGCTGCTGTTGTCTTCTTTCTGGGGACCAGCTGTGAGAGGCGGGAGGCCCCAGGAAGGCGGAGACAGGATCTAGAGTGTGGCTTCCAACTCCTTCCGAAGCCTCTGGGCCCTTTCCTGGAATAATGTTTTAAATGCATCAAGAGAATTGTAAAGGAAACCACGTGTATTGGAATTTCGACTGAGATGGATGAGGGTTCTCTTGCGACGTCCGGGCTTGCGGCTTTCTGAGTGGACTTGATCTTCACGAGCAACAGGAGGGGATGTCAGGATGACACGGTGGCAGGGACTGCTTCTGAGATTTTGGCAGTGACTCACGCTTAGCTTCAGAATGGGAAAGACACGAGACCTTGGAAATTTGGGAGGAAAAATGTAACCCGCTGTTTTTCCTCCTCAAAAATGGATTTCTTGCAATAGTTCTTTTAGGAGTCTCCAAACCCCAATCATGCAGTAATGTGATTCCCATATTTTTTGGGGGAGCTGTGTTCCCCAGACTGGGGCCAGGTCTGGGGGCCGTCTGGCATCCTTTGTACTGAAAGGAGAAAGAATCAGCAGAAGAGTCATTTATGAAATGGAAATGTAATCAGTTCCCAAATGGATTTTCTTTTTCCTTTTGTTAAATGCCCTTTTTCTCTTGTTCTTTTGTTAAATGCCCATTTGTGAAATTGGTAATGGGAAATAGTTTGGGATACAGTTCTTTATTTTATTTTTTTTATTTTATTTTTGCTTTTTTGGTCATACCTGGCGATGCACAGGGGTTATTCCTGGCTCTGCATTCAGGAATTACTCCTGGTGGTGCTCGAGGGACCCTATGGGATTCTGGGAATCGAACCCAGGTCGGCCCCATGCAAGGCAAACACCCTACCCACTGTGCTATCGCTCCAACCCCAGGGATACAATTCTTAGCTTAAGAAAATGTTGCCAAGTCCATGTTGTCTTCCATCATCTGTTTGGAGGAGTGCGGCGGGGGGGGGGGGGGGGGGTTGCTGTTGAATTCCCTAAATTTGTGAAGTACTGTTGTGGTCTTAAGTCTACCATCATAAAGATCCAGAGGCAGTTTATTTCATTCTTTTGTGGGTTCTTAACTGTAAAATCATTGTTCTCACTTAAGGTGATTTTTTTCTTCTTTTTTAATTTTAATGAATCACCGTGAGATACAAGTTGCAGACTTTTACAGACTTACAAGATTTTGTTTTCTCTTTCGGGAGCATTTGTGCCATCACTTCTTTTTGTGATTTGGGGTCACACGCAGTGGTCTGGGGGATGCTCCCAGTACATTGCTTCAGGGCTGCTCCTGGCACTACTGAGGGCGTTCAATCCAGGGCTGAGATCCCTCCCTCCTGGGCCCGGTGTGGTGACATTTTGGTCTGTCACAGCTGTGGAAGTGGCTATTGGTATAGATTCTGTACTGCACAAAGGGGCGCCCTGCCCCCTTTCCAACAAAGAACACGCCATCTAAAATCGGAGAAGCAGGATCAGAAACCCTTCTGTGAAGTAGGGGCGAGCATGCTGAGGCTTGGTAGGAATTTGAACCCCCAATTCTTCACTTGCTTGCTGCAGTTTTAAAAACTGCACTGAGAGAAAGGTAGAATTTGATGGCAACTCATTCTGTTGAGAGAGAGAGAGAGAGAGAGAGAGAGAGAGAGGAGGGAAAGAGAGGGAGAGAGAGAGGAGAGAGAGAATTATTTGGGCTTTCATGACTTTTTTCTAATGATCAAGAGTGCTTTTATCCCAGGGCTGGAGCGATAGCACAGCGGGTAGGGTGTTTGCCTTGCACTCAGCAGACCCGGGTTAGATTCCCAGCATCCCATATGGTCGTCCCCCAGCACCGCCAGGAGTAATTCCTGAGTGCATGAGCCAGGAATGACCCCTGTGCATTGCCGGGTGTGACCCAAAAAGGAAAAAAAAAGAATGCTTTTATCCAAACAAAAGCAAATAAATGCAGAGGCTCCCTGATTGAGCGGAGGGTGAGGCTGGAGAGGAATGTTTTGGATCTTTGAATGTGGCTGGAGCCATAGAAATAGTCTAGGTTAGAGAGCTCAGGACCTGGGGCTGGAGTGATAGTACAGCAGGTAGGGCGTTTGTTTACCCGACCCAGGTTCGATTCCCAGCATCCCATATAGTCCCCTGAGCATGGCCAGGAGTAATTCCTGAGTGCATGAACCAGGAGTAACCCCTATGCATCGCTGGGTGTGACCCAAAAAGCAAAAAAAACCCCAAAAACCCAAAAAAAAACAAAAAAAGAGAGCTCAGGACCAGAGGAAGAAGTCCAGGAGGTGAGGCTAAGGCTTGCCTGGGGAAACTCATGCAGGCGCTAGCCCGCACGCACCACCCTGCGAGCACCACCTGCAAAACTCCGACAGTCAAGGGTGGACTAGGTCCTCCCGGATAGGATAATTTTGAATCTTTTCTCCATCACTTTTCATTTGTGTACCTGCCTCTAGCACACAAATAAAAAAGTTGCCTTCTTCCTGCTCTCCCCTCCCCTTCTTTTTCTCCTCCTCTCCACCGCTCCACTTTATTTATTTATTTATTTTTAAAACTATTATCTCTTGTTTCTAACTTTATTTTATTTTATTTTACTTTATTTTTGCTTTTTGGGTCACACCCGGTGATGCACAGGGGCACAGGGCTTACTCCTGGTTCTACACTCAGGAATCACCCCCGGCAGTGCTCAGGGGGCCATATGGGATGCTGGGAATCGAACCTGGGTCGACCGTGTGCAACGCAAACGCCCTACCCGCTGTGCTATTGCTCCAGCCCCTCTACTTTATTTAAACACTGTGGTTTACAGAGTTGTTCATGATGATTTGTTACAGGCATTCGATATCCCAACACCAGTCCCACCACCTTCCCTCCACCGTTGTCTCCATGCTCCCACCCGCCCCTCACGCCTGCCCCCATAACAGGCCCTGTCACTGTCACTGGTCCTCCCGTTGATCATCGATTTGCTGGAGTGGGCCCAGTAACGTTTCTATTGTGACACTTGTTACTGTGTTTGACATATCGAATACGTCACGGGGAGCTTGCCAGGCTCTGCCGTGCGGGCGAGATACTCTCAGTAGCTTGCCGGGCTCTCCGAGAGGGGCAGAGGAATCGAACCTGGGTCAGCCAGGTCGGCCGCATATGAGGCAAACGCCCTAGCTGCTGTGCTATTGCTCCAGCCCATAATAGGCCCACAATCATTTATTTTCTATTGCTGGTTATCGTTAAATGGCTAATGGAATGATCAAAAAATATTTCCGTAGAAGAAAATTTGTGAAGACTGTTGTATCTCTCCAGGGGGTCATTAAGTCCTTGTCTGTGGGTTTACTACGCTGTTGACGCAAGTTAAGCTGTCTGCGGAAATGTTTTTGTTAGAGATTGGTTGGCTTCTATGTTACATCCCATCTAGTCCCGTGTGCTATTGTGGGGATGGCAGTATTGTCGCAGTGGGCGTGGCTTTGGGGCATGCTGGGATCCTGGAAGTAGGGGGGGGGGGTGACCATGGAAAGTGTCATGCTAAATGAAATGAGTCAGAAAGAGACGGGCAGACGTAGAATGACTGCACTCATTTGTGGAATATAAAGTATCATAATACGAGACTAACACCCACGGACAGTAGAGACAAGGGCTAGGGAGATTACTCCATGGTTGGAAGCCTGCCTTAGGAGCTGGGAGAGAAGGCAGCTGGGAAAGAGAAGGGACCCTTAAGTCAATGATGGCTGGAGGGATCTCTTGGGATGGGAGTTGTGTGCTGCAAGTAGACAAAGGGCCAAACATGATGGCCTCTTATTATCTGTAATCTGTATTGCAAACCATAATACCCATAAGTAGAATGAGATAGTAAGAGGGGAATTGTCTGCCATAGAGGCAGGGGGAGGGGTGGGGGAGGGATACTGGGGACATTGGTGGTAGAGAATGTGCACTGGTGGAGGGATGGGTACTCGATCATTGTATGACTGAAACTCAAACATGAAAGCTTTGTAACTGTACCTTATGGGGATTCAGTAATGCTTAAAAAAGGCAGGGGCGGTGGGCCCTCCCCTCCTTCCCCTATGTCCTCTCCTCTCCTCTCCTCTCCCCTCCCCTCCCCTCCCCTCCCCTCCCCTCCCCTCCTTCCCCTCCCCTCCCCTCCTTCCCCTCCCCTCCCCTCCCCTCCCCTCCTTCCCCTCCCCTCCACTCCCCTCCCCTCCCCTCCTTCCCCTCCCCTCCCCTCCCCTCCCCTCCCCTCCCCTCCCCTCCCCGCCTCTCCCCTCCCCTCTCCCTATCCTCTCCCCTCCACTCCTCCTGTCTTTCCCCCATCTCTCCCCTCCTCTCTCTCCTTTTTCCTTCCTCCCCTTTCCTGCTCTCCTCCTTCCTCTCATTCTCCCCCTCATTCCCCTTTTTGCCTGACAGGGATTGCCTCTAGGGATTTAAACAGAGACTTTGTATTTTTTAAAAAATTTTTATTAGTGAAACACCACAAAATTTGTAAGTCTACAGTTGTAGACTTACAAATTTTTGTGCTTCGGTTTCAGTTATACAATGATCGAGTACCATCCCTCCACCATGGATCCCAGTATCCCTCCCACCACACCATACCCCCCATCCCACCCTGCCTCTGTGGCAGGGCATTCCCTTTTGTTCTCTCTCTCCTTTTGGGTGCTGTGGTTTGCAAAAGAGGCATTGAGTGGCAATCATGTTCAGTCCATAGTCTACTTTCAGCATGCATTTCCCCTCCTGGGAGGATCCTCCCAACACCCTTTACTTGGTGCTCCCCTCTCTATCAAACAGAGACTTTGAACCACATTCTTCGCTCTGTCAGCAAGTTTCTTAATCTCTGAGTTTCAAAAGACATTGAGTTTTTTTTTGAGCCATCTCCTGTGGTGCTCAAGGCTATCTCCTGGTTCTGTGCTTAGGGATCACTCATGGCAGGCGTGATAGGATGCCGGTGATCGAACCATGGTTGGCCACGCTCAAGGCAAGCGCTCTACCTGCTGTTATGTCACTCCGGCCTCTAGTTTCAAATGCCTCACCTGCAGAAATGGTGCATTAATACCTGTCACATGGTGCTGTTATGAAGACCAAATCAGATGATCTGTTGTCGGACATTTTGAGAAGCATCTAAATAGTAACCTCTTGTCATGTGTGACTTGCTGTCGAGCCCTTGGAATCTGACTAGTGTGGATGAGGAATTGCATGCATTTTGTGTGCTTTGTTTTGGGGGACCAACCCCCAGCAGTGTTCTGTGCTCGTGTCTGGTTCTGTGCTCAGGGATCACTCGTGGTAGTGCTCGGGAGACCATACGCAGTGCTGCATGCAAACAAGCGCCCAAATTCCTGTATGATCGCTCCGGCTCCTGGAATGGAATTTTCAATTTAATTTATGTAAATTTTAAATGAAAAACCCAAGAAGTATCAAGTAGTTTTCCATTAGAAGCAGAATTCTGGGCTGGAGTGGTAGCACAGTGTGTAGGGTGTTTGCCTTGCACACGGACGACCCCGGTTCAATTCCCAGCATCCCATATGGTCCCCTGAACTCCACCAGGAATACTTTCCTGAGTGCAAAGCCAGGAGTAACCCCTGTGCATCGTCGGGTGTGACCCCAAAAACAAAAAAATATAAAAGATAAAATATAAAAGCATCCTTCCCATTCTAGCAGGTCTAATTTCACTTTCAGTGTGGACTGGGTGAGGCGGGAGTCGGCACTCGTTCTCCCGTGAAGGGCTGGAAGTGATATTTTCGACTCTGTGGCTCAGAGGCCGGTCGCTGCTGGCCGGGCCTGCCATTGTATTCTGAAGGCAGACACAGACAGTACGGAAACAAAGGAGCGCGGCTGGGTGCCAGTAAACATTTATTTATGGACACTGAAATGTGCATTTTATATAATTGTCAAATGACATCCAGTCGTTTCCATTGCATGTTTTTCAAACATTCAGAAGTGGAAGCCCATTTTAAACTCACCCACAGGCACTGGCTTGAATCTGGTGCGTAGGTGAGATAAAAGAAGTCGTGTCCATGAAGGCGTGTGCAGGACCAGGGAGGGAGCAACTGGTGGGGCGCACCTTCAGCAGATCTGAGGCCTGACTCTGACCCCCCCTTGCACTTTTTAAAAAAAATTTTTATTAGTGAAGCACCATGAGGTACAGTTGTAGACTTACAAACTTTAGTGCTTGGGTTTCAATTATACAGTGATCAAATACTCATCCCTCCACCAGTGCCCATTTTCCACCACCACGGATCCCAGTATCCCTCCCACCCCCCCATCCCCCCATCCCACCCTGCCTCTGTGGCAGGGCATTCCCTTTTGATCTCTCTCCTCTTGGGTGTTGTGGTCTGCAAAAGAGGCATTGAGTGGCAATCATGTTCGGTCCATAGTCTACTTTCAATATGCATCTCCCATCCTGGGAGGATCCTCCAACTACCCTTTATTTGGTGCTCCCTTCTCTATCTGAGCTGCCCTTTCCCCTAAAATGCCCGGCTGGCCTCTGAGCCATGGAGTAATCCTCCTGGTACTGATCTCGGCTATTCTTGGGTATTAATCTCCTATTTTGTTACTTTATGTCCCCCAGATGAATGCAATCTTTTTAAAAGACATTTATTTCTTATTTATTTTTAACCTTTTTATTGAATCACTGTGAGATAGACCCTCACAAAGCTGTTTGTGATTGGATTTCAGTCATCAGTATTCCATCACCCATCCCTCCACACACAGTGTACATTTCTCAGCACCAGTGTCCCCAGGTTCGTTTCCATCACTCCCCATCCTCTATCCCCTGCCTACCTCTGTGGCAGATGCTTTTCTTCTCTCTCTCTCTCACTCTCTCTCTCTCTCTCTCTCTCTCTCTCTCTCTCTCTTCTTTTGGCCATTGTGGTTTGCAGTATTGATACCGAAAGGTTATGAAAATAGCCCTTACCTACTTTTTTTTTTCTTTTTGGGTCACTCCTGGCGATGCACAGGGGTTACTCCTGGTTCTGCACTCAGGAGTCACACCCTGATGGTGCTCAGGGGACCATATGGGATGCTGGGAATCGAACCTGGGTCGGGCGCGTGCAAGGCAAATGTCCTACCTGCTGTGCTATCGCTCCAGCCCTGCCCTTACGTACTTTTAACCCTCAGATCTTGTCCAGTGTGATCATTCTCCGCTATTATTGTCATACTGGTCTCGTCTTTATCTTACCTTGCCTCACCCCCACACATAATTGTGGTTAGATCCAACCATTGACCAGTCCTCCTAACTCCTGTTTTCCCTGGCCATGGAAATTAGTCTTGTACAACATATATATATATATATATATATATATATATATATACACATATATATATTTATATCCCACAGATGAATGCAGTCATTTTTTATCTGTCCCTCTCCTTCTGACTCATTTCACTCAGCATGATACTCTCTGTGTCCATTCATTTAGAAGCAAATTTCATGACTTCATTTTTCCTAAGAGCTGCCTACTATTCCATTGTGTAGATGTGCCATGGTTTCTTTATCCATTCTAGTGTGTTCTGTAAGGACATTGATGTTGTTGTGCTTTTTCTAATAGATTGAGGGTCTGCAGTATTTTTTTTCTTTCTAATCAGGCCAGATCATTTCTATTGAATGAAAACTTAGATGTTAGGAGAGAGAAAGAAAGGATGTACGCAGACAAGGGGGAACAGGTGCTTCTTCAGAGAGAGCAAAGAAACAGACGGGTGAGCATGATTCGTGTTCCAGGGAGAATGGAGGCTGGAAGAGTAAGCCGATTTCTTATATCATGTCTTCATCCAACAGAGGGAAACAAAGGATTTTCCACTTACCTTTTAGAGGGGCATACGTTTAAAATTCAGAAATTAGAACAGAAAGTTTACAAAGGAAAGCTGGACTGGAGAGTTGGCACAGGGGTTAAGATACGAGTCTTGACTTGATCCCTGGCACTGCATGGTCCCCTGAGTGTCACTAGACACATCCCCGGAGGCGCTGAGTACCCCTGGCTGTGGCTCTTGCATGGAAGCACTGGTGGAGAGTCCTCAGGGAGGGTGGTCTGGCTCCTGGGAGGCAACTTTTCCTGCCCCCCAGGGAAGGCGTCATTTTCTTGGTGGAAAGTAAAAAAGTCATTTATGTTTGCTATCCTGAGTATTTCTGTATTCAAAGAGTACAAGTTGAGCTCTCACTGTGAAATTAGTTATTGTCGTGGATGACTGAACTAATTTTCTTCTTGGCTTTCAGAAACATGAAGTTTCTATTCTTCATTTGTTGCCTGTGTGTTATTTTATTTTCTTTTTTCCTGTATGTAATTTTTTTTTGTGGGGAAAGATCGAACCTGAGGTCCCATGTACAAGAGGCATTCTGAATCTTGTATGTGAATTTAGTTTGGTTTGTGGCCTCACTGTAGTAGCTTTTAAGTATTAGGAAACTAGAATCTTAAGGGTTTTTTTGGGCTTATTTTTATTTGTTTGTAGTTTGGGGTTTTTTTTTAGGGTCACACCCAGTGATACTCAGGGGTTACTCCTGACTCTGCTCAGGAATTAGTCCTGGTGGTACTTGATGGGCCATATGGGATACCGGGAATCGAACCTGGGTCAGCTGTGTGCAAGGCAAATGCCCTCCCTGCTGTGCTATCGCTCAGGCCCCTTCAGTGACGTTTTAGAGGACAGGGATACTATGTCTGTTGACAGTTCCTTTTTTTTCTTTTGTCACACCCGGCGATGCTCAGGGGTCCTCCTGGCTCTGCACTCAGGAATCACTCCTGGCGGTGCTCAGGGGACCATATGGGATGCTGAGAATCGAACCCAGGTCGGCCGCATGCAAGGCGAACACCCTCCCCGCTGTGCTATCGCTCCAGCCCCTGTTGACAGTTCTTGTCCATGAGAGCCATGTGCAGTCACATCACCAAAGAGAGGAAAAGATCAATTCAGCTGGTTTTGTCTTATGCTGTTTGATGGCTCTCTGGGGGAGGCTAGCCAGGAAGGTGAGTGTGTGATTGGATCGTGTCCGAAGGGCTCTGCAAGTTCCAGGAAGGGAGCTGGACCTTCACAATACCATGCTTGTTTGCCTTTCTCCCCAGTTTTCTGCTGATCCCTAGAGTGAAGCATACCATCTTGTTCCATCTTTGTAGGTCCTGTGTGCTGACTGAACAAATGTCTTCCCGAGACAGGAGATTCCTACAGCTAGTATTTGCTTTCCCCAAAGTCTCTGTGTCCTCGCCCCCTTCCTTCCGAAATCTATCGTATAGGAGAGCTCCTGAGATCAGAAAGCAGGAAAATGGCAGCTATCTGCTCTCTAGAGTTGGGAATTTCATTTTCCAGCTCGGTGTCTCCTGTTTCTATCTCTTGGGCCCTTGGCTGATTGATCAGGCCAGGATTTGACACATTGCCTTCTTCTTGAATCCAATGTGGACATAGCAACTGAAAATAAACACGAGGTGGATGGAGATGGGGCGAATTGGGGGCCTTGTTTGCCGAAGGAGCTGGGATGCTTGCTAGCCGTTGCTAAGATGTTTTGTGGCTTTAGCACTGCATCAATCATCGCAAGTCCAGCTGTGCTTTTGGAACGGAAAGCTGGAAAGCTGATGGAAGCACAAAGGCTTACTGAGGAGGATTATCCGGAACAATGGATACAGATGCAAACCATTACGCACAATCCAGAATATCACCCCCTTTTGGGAAGGGGATTTTTTTTTGGTACTCTGTGAATGTGCAGGATTTGTTCTGCTGTGAACTCAAAGTGTGCCAAGGCATCATTTCCGTTTTCAGAAGAGTTTTGTCCAAAATTTGAAAGATCATGAAAAATACCCGGCTGTTGCGTTTTAGCTCTTTGTCGCATTGGGGATGTGGCTAACGGTTTGCGACAGTAGAAGCTGGCTGAATTTGGGACTAGTTTCCTGAACTCGATACCATTTTTTTCTTTGCTCCATGTTGAAAATACAATAGAGGTTGGGTGTGAAAATTCCTTAAGAGATTTTTTACATAGGGCAAGAACCCAGGGCATTTGCCAAAGGAAAGTGATTCTTGGGGGGGTGGGAAGGAATAAAGTTTGGGGGTTAAGCACTAGTTGTGAGCCAACCCTGCCACAGATGAACTGTGAGGTCTTGGGGATGACGTTTAGTTCCTTCTTTCCTTCTTGCCTGTTTTCAAATCTGTAAAAGAAGGCTGATGATAGCCTTGTGTCACTGAGTTATGAGGATTGAGTAGGTCAATATTTGCAGATCAAAGAGATTTAAACACAGTGTCTGGTATATAATAAGCCCTGTGTCAGTTTGGCCTGCCACCCTCAGTCACTTCCTACTATATCTGTACAGTGTTATATCCTTTTTCTTATTGGTGTCCAGAGGCTAGAGTGGGTGATGAGTTAAAAACTTGAACGTGAATCCTATTGGATACTTTGGTAAATCAGAGCGTTTTCCTCCCTTCATATTGACATTATTATTACAGGCACCGTCATTGTGTCTAAACAAAAATGGAATCTATATTTAGAAGTCTGAAATTTTCCCTCAAAAATGATTTAGGGGTTGGGGCTGGAGAGATAGCACAGCAGGTAGGGCGTTTGCCTTGCACGCGGCCAACCCGGGTTCGATTCCCAGCATCCCATATGGTCCCCCAAGCACTTCGAGGGGCAATTCCTGAGTGCAGAGCCAGGAGTAACCCCAGTGTATCACCGGGTGTGACCCAACAAGAAAAAAAAATGATTCAGGGGTCAGAGCGATAGTACAGCAGGTAGGTCGTTTGCCTTGCACACAGATGACGCAAATTCGATTCCCGGCATCCCATATGGTCTTCCGAGCACTGCCAAGAGTAATTTCTGAGTACATAGACATAGGGAAGCCCTGAGCATCGCTGGGTATGACCCAAAAAGAAAAAAAAATGATTCTGCTTTTAGGTCCCTAGTTCCCCCTTTTGCAGTTTTCCAATAAGGTCTCACTGGAGCTTCTCTGATTCTGGTCCTAAAGAACTGCCGCTGCCTCGCTTCCTGATGTCAAAGACTGAGGGCGACCTCCGCTTTGGGAACCCAGCCGAGCCACACGGAACCAAGGTTCAGATTCCATATTTAGCCTCGGAAAAAAATACCTTCAAAAGAATGGACGAGGAGGATAACCAGGTAAACACTCCCTTAGGTCCTGGCCAGGAGACCCAAAACAGAAGGGCCTCAGACCTGTGCTCAAACTTCCAGTGTTCTTACCCTCTGGGAAGTGAGGACAGACTTGGAAGTGAGTTGGAAAAGTTTCCTGTAGCCAGACTGAGGGCTGGGTTGATGGCCTCGGAATCACCATGAGCCATGCCTGGGTCCCTTTGAGCCTACTTGAATATAGAACTGTGTTAACTGGAAGGGAATTTGTTAGTTAGACTTACATGCTTTCTCTAGACAGTATTTCCAAATAGGTTCTTTGAAATGCATTTTCTAGGGTTTTTTCCCTCCCCTCTCCAAAGAAGTCTTTGGTTAAATATCTTGGGAGAACACTGCTTCATATCCTGTTCTTACTGGAAAAGAGTGAATTCCTAGTTGTGGCAAGTCAGTATGTGTACATTGAAAGGCCCCAGAAGTCTTGCAACAAAGACATCTGCGTTTACTCAACTCCTGTAACCAGGGAATCCCTCTTCAGGGAGTGTTTTTTGTCAGGTTAGGGATGAGAATAGGGGGAATGAGCTTTTTCCTAAATCAGAGAACTAATTGCAATAGTTAAGGTGATGTTTGGTAAAGACTAAGTATAAAATTCCAGAAGATCGGGTCTATTAAAAACAAGTAACACCTCAGTCAACTCCTAGGCCATCAGGTGCACAGGTCCTACTTCTAGTCCTACTAATGCATTGTGTGGAAGGCAAGGTATAAAAGGTAAAGGTAAAGGCCCTCCCGTTGATCGTCGATTTGCTCGAGCGGGCCCAGTAACGTCTCCATTGGAGACTTTGTTGTTACTGTGTTTGGCATATCAAATACTCTCAGTAGCTAGGCAATATAATTTCTCCTGGAAGGCAGGAAATGTGTTTTTTTTTTAAGGAAGGCATGAATACAAAAATTTAAGACTGCAAGGACTATGAAAGGATGCAGATGGAAAGTAAATCGCTCTGTGTCCCATGACACCGCTGGAGAGCACAGACTTTTGTATTAGAGTTCCGTGTTACAGTGTCTCTTCATCAGCTCCAAGCGGGGATGCTTTCCTAATTCTGATACATTGATTGAAAAGTCGTTCATCAGGGACACCTATTTAAGAAAAAGGAGTATAGGCAAAAACTGTCATGGATCTCCTTATATTACTTGAAATCATACAAGGGAAGATAAACACAAACATGGGTATCAGATGATTTCTTTCATCTTTGTTAAGAAAATAAATGAACAAAACCCCAGATTCTTTTTTTTTTTTTGCTTTTTTTGGGTCACACCTGGCGATGCTCAGGGATTACTCCTGGCTCTGCACTCAGGAATTACTCCTGACGGTGCTCAGGGGACCATATGGGATGCTGGGAATTGAACCTGGGTGGGCCGCGTGCAAGGCAAATGCCCTACCCGGTGTACGATCATTCCAGCTCCCCAAACCCCAGATTCTTTCAGAACAAAATTGCCTTTCCCAGATGGGAATGGAAGAGGGGTAGGCAAGTTGGGTGACAGTGGGTGAAGCTTGTGGTGAGTGACGGATGCTACCCTTTTGATGGTGAGTGTAACGTCACATGGACAGATACAGGTACATCTGAAACCTATGTGTCATATCCTAAACCACTGTTACTCTAAGTTTTAGATAAAGGAGAATTGGACTCTTCAATCAGTTCTCTCAGTCATGTTTTCCCAATAGCTTTTGGAAAGGAATGAGGGCTCATTGTCTCAAATGTTCCCCACTGCCCTGAGCGCTTTTCAAACCCCTGCCCTGACTAGCTGATTGAGATGCAACCTTGTTTTTTTTTTTTTTTTTTTTTTTTTTTGCTTTTTGGGTCACACCCGGTGATGCACAGGGATTACTCCTGTCTTTGCACTCAGGAATCACTCCTGGCCGTGCTCAGGGGACCATATGGGATTCTGGGAATCCAACCCGGGTCAGCCGCATGCAAGGCAAACGCCTACCTGCTGTGCTATCACTCCAGCCCCAACCTTGTTTTTTTTTAATAGTGGGTTTGTGCTAGATGCAGCCCATTGGTGCACATGACCTCACACTTGAAATATTCTTTTCTCTTTACGAATATTTGATCAGTGTCTCAAATGGCAGGTTTTTAGACTCTAACCCCCTCTCAGGTCTCTGTGTTGACAGTTGTCACTTTCTCATAACGTGGTTGCTCCGAAATTCCTAATTTACTCGGTACCACCAGGCATGAGCACAGAGCTAGGAGTAAGCCCTGAGCACCTCTGGGTGTGTCCAAAACAAAACCCAAACCCCAAATTGTCACTGATCAAGTTACCCGTTTACCGGTAGCCTTGAAAGAAGTAGATAGGGACTAGTAGTGGAGTAAGCTTGCTTACTTTTTCAAGGTTCCTACGTGAACGTATTCAAATTGAGATTCAAATTATAGCTTGTTGAGGTTCTAGTATTTATGAAGATACCAGTTGGAACGCTTTACCCAAAGTGAATCGTTTTGAATATCGCCCTCTACACCATCCACCCAGAGCCGGCGTGTTCCGCAGACAGAGTAAAATATTCAGGATTAATCGCTGAAAAACATTTTTTTAGCGTCCAGATTTGCTAGATGGTTTGATACATGTAAATCCACAAACCGGGGGGACTTGATTAATGACTGAAAATTGAGTCTGTTCACGAAGAGATCCAAATTGGGGGAAATGAATGTACTTCATGTGATCAGTGTCGCTCATTTTCCAAAGGAAAATATTCTGAGTGGAACCGAAAAGTGAGCTAGGCTTGCTTTAGTCATTTGGGTAAGCGAGCCCTGGTGAGCCTGTTCTCTGGGAGACTTTTTTTTTTTTTTTCGAATCCCCAGCCACTGCTTTGGAACTGGGCTGCCTTTTGGGGAAGGAAGTGTTGCCTTCATCGGTAACCTCGGGCAGCTTGCAAACAGTAGAGTTGCATTATACTTCAGAACTGCAGCTCCGAGCTCCTGGCTCGTCCAGGGATGCCTCTGAACTCTGCTCTGGTTCTTTGAAGCAGGAAGCACAGTCTCCTACGATGTCACCCCTCGCCTCCCCTCCTTCTTCCCCACCTCATTACCAGAGGGTGCCCTTGAGCCATGGCTACGGGAAACTGCGGAGCAGCACGGAGCAGATTCATCCAGGTAAGCTGAGACCCGGGGCCGGCTGGTCCAGCCAGTGTCTTACACTTCTTTATTCCCCAACCAGGACCCCCCTCTGCCCCCCTCCCCCCACCTTTGGACTTAATTACCTCCATCATTTAGAACTTGAACTGATTTAACTGTATACTCTCAAGTGCGATTTTCTTTTTTTAAAGAAAGAAAATTAAAGATGTCTTAGTAAATGTCTTATCACCCACCCTCCAAACTAGTTCATCTTGAGATTTGTAATTCAGATGATTTCATTCTTCGTCTGCAGCTTTCATTTGAAAGGAACCTGGCATTTTAAGGGTTTTTTTTTTAAATTTGGTGGGGGGGGATGGAAGATTATAGATTATTATTTCTTTATGCAAACCCATGTATGAATAACTGTCTTTTGCAGAAGTACTGGGACATAGAACTGTGCAAAAGCCCACGGGTCAGTTTGACCCTTCAGGACTGACCTCACATGTGAAAATAGTTAGCTCTGTGACTGGAAAGAAGAATGAGGGACGTTCCAGGAGCGGCGTTTTTGCTGAAACGTGTGCACAGTGGTGTGCTCGGCGCAGGGGGTTGCTAGTTTGCCAGCGTTTGTATTGTGCTGGCCTTGTGAGTGTGGTGAAACGGTCGTTGGTTCCGAGGATGACTTGCAGAACTGGCACCGGGGCCGCAGTGCTTCAAGCTCCACATTCACTGCAGTTTCTTGTTCACCCGGGGCTCGCCACCTCGCTTTCGAGAGGACCAATTGAAGGGCCCTTGAATTCAAATAGCTGCAACCCACCCCCCTTTTTAATTTTGTGGACTGTGACGGATAATGACCCAGTTTCAGTAGGTTTTTGCTGCACTGAAAAGAGTAGTGACTGCTTAGAGGGACACACAGAGGGAGAAAAAAAATGTGTGCTGGGCTGGCCCAAAGAGAGGCTGTAATCTTGTGTGGAAAAACAGGTGTGGCGCCATAGAGATAGCTTTTGATTAGAATCAGAAGGCAGGTGTCCTCGACTACCTCTGTGACCTTGGGCCATCCAGCCCCTCCGAATCCTGATTATTATTCTACTTTCAAAGAGAGCACCAGTACCTGGAGTGGGGCAGTGGGTTAGGCAGGACTGGAGCAGAGAATGTTTGGCAAGGAAGCAAGATAATGTTCTCCTGCAGACGCCAACTGCCCCTTGGGTCTCAGACAACACTGGAAGAGAAGTTTTCCGTTTCCTTTTCCAGTCTCTCCTGCCTAACTCCTGGGTTTGAGAATCGGATGTAATCTCTTCCAGCTCTCATTTGAGCTGGGAAGTTCCAGTAATGCACATAGCATGGTGTTTGCGTTTTTGTCTTTCGTCCAGAGGTGACTCCTGTTTAACTCTGTGCCGGCAGCCTCTTGCCTCTTGTTCTCCTACCTTTGAGGTGGACCCTAAGGGTGCCATGATTGCCTGCACCTCAGACTTTTATTTATTTTTTAAATTGAATCGGACTGGAGCGATAGCATAGCAGTAGGGTGTTTGCCCTGCATGTAGCCAGCCTGGCTGAGCCGGGTTTGATTCCTCTGCCCCTCTCAGAGAGCCTGGCAAGCTACCGAGAGTATATCGCCCACGTGGCAAAGCCAGGCAAGCTACCCGTTACGTATTCAATATGCCAAACACAGTAACAACAAGTTTCAAAATGGAGATGTTACTGGGCCCGCTCGAGCAAATCGATGAACAACGGGGAGGACAGTGTTTTTAATTGAATCACCGTGAGATACAGTTACAAAGCTGTCATGTTTGAGCTTCAGCCATACAATGATCGAACACCCATCCCTCCGCCAGTGCACATTTTCCACCACCAATTATCCCCACCCCCCATCCCATCCTCACCCTGCCTCAATGGCAGACAATTTCCCCAATATTCTCTCTCTCTCTCTCTCTCTCTCTCTCTCTCTCAGTTTTGGGCATTATGTTTTGCTCGAATTTTCCCACCACCGTTCAAGCCTGCCTGCCAGGCGCAGACGCTTGGTAATTTACTTTCCATTGTTCCTTTCGAATCTCATGAGAGCTCGCGTGGCTGCTTTTGTGGCCGCGCGCTTCTGGAATCCTAGATTGTAAATGGTTGGGTTCCAGAGACCTCTCTGGAGGGCATAATGCATTTTGAGATTCAATTGGGAGTCTCTAGACCAGGGCCATTGGTGCGCTAAGATGGTGCCTGGAGGCAGATTGTGGGCATGACAGCCAGCGTCAAGCCAGGGATGCTGGGGAGAAACAGCCTGGCTCCTTGGTGGCAGAGGAGCTGGCATGCAGCCTGGAGACTTAGTCCTGGCACCCGCATACCTGGGCCTTGCTTATGGAAGCTCTTGGTTGCCGGGATTCCATCTGGAGTAGGCAGGCACTTCAGACTTTTGTCAAAGTGAGGTGAGGGCTGAGCTTGCTTCGTGGCCAGATGCATGTGCCTTGCAAGCACGAGGTTGTGAGTTTGATCTTTAATGTTATCCACGTGCGCCAAGTGTTGGGCTGGTGATACTGTTGTCTGGGATCCCCAGTGCTGCATCCCTAGTGCACTACACCCCAGTGTGTGTGACCCCCACAACTGAGGTATGCGTCCCTCTGCACATTCTGGAACAAAAGATATTTGACCCCCGGGTGCAAGCGCTGCAGCTAAAGTGTTCATACCCTTCTATGTTCATTGCTGTACTGTTCACAATAGGAAAAACCCGAGTGCCCGAGAACAGATGACTGGTTAAAGAAACTTTGGTACATCTACACAATGGAGTACTATACAGCTGTTAGAAAAGATGAAGTCATGAAATTTACATACAAGTGGTACTACATGGAAAGTATCATGCTAAGTGAAATGAGTCAGAAAGAGAGGGACAGACATAGAAAGATTGTACTCATCTGGGGAATATAAAGTAACAAAATAGGAGACTAACACCTAAGAATAGTCAAGATGAGTACCAGGAGGTTTACTCCATGGCTTGAAGGCCAGCTGCACATGCCAGGGGAAAAGGCAGCTCAGATAGAGAAGGAAGCACCAAATAAAGGGTGTTGGGAGGATCCTCCCAGGATGGGAGATGCATACTGAAAGTGGACTATAGACTGAACATGATTGCCACTCAATGCCTCTCTTGCAAACCAAGCACCCAAAAGGAGAGAGAGTACAAAAAGGAATGCCCTGCCACAGAGGTGGGGTGGGATGGGAGGGTAGGGGGTGGGAGGCATACTGGGACCCGTGGTGGTAGAAAATGGGCACTGGTGGAGGGATGGGTACTTGATCATTGTATAACTGAAACCCAAGCACAAAAATTTGTAAGTCTACAACTGTACCTCGTGGTGTTTCACTAATAAAAAAAATAAAGTGTGCGTACCACAACCAAGTGTGTGGACATCAAAAACAACTTGTGCAGGACCAAAGGGAAGGGGGAGCAATTCCTGAAGTGAAAGCATCAGGAGGGAGATTAAAAGTTCCCAATGAGGGGCCAGAGTGATAGCACAGCGGGTAGGGCATTTGCCTTGCATGCAGCCGACCCGCATTCGATCCCCTGCATCTCCTGTGTTCCCCTGAGCACCGCCAGGAGTAATTCCTGAGTGCAGAGCCAGGACTTAACCCCTGAGCATTGCTGGGTGTGACCCAAAAAGCAAAAAAGAAAAAAAAAGTTCCCAATGATAAAATGCACACACTTAAAATCTCCAGCTTAGGTTGTAGCAAGCGGAGATGCCCAGGAAGCCACTCGTTAGTGAAGAATGGGACATTCATTACTCCAGAGGTGTCCTTCTGAGCCATTCCCTGTATTCTGGAGTGAGCGTCGTTCTGGTAAATTTACCACCAGAGACTAGCTGTGCCTTTCCTACAGCTTCCTGTTCAGTGGAATCTTTTGCAATGGTCATGCTCTTCATGTTTCTGCTCTCTATCCCTTGGCTTGAGGGTTGAAATGTCCCCATTCTGTGTGTCTCAGTTGTTTGTCCCTTTTCATTACTTAGTCATGTTCCACTGCACCAATGTACCACAGTTTGATGATACATTTTTTCTTTGATGGGAGGTTGGGTTCTTGCTGGTATTTGGCTGCTATGAATAAGGATCCTATGACCACTGATGTGTGAGTCTTTTTGTGATGTATGCTGTCATTTTCCTGGCACCTCAGAGTGGAAGAGCTGGATCTTAGGGTAAGTGTACTGAAACCCCCAGAGTTAGACAAGATTGACTGTGTAGGGGCTGGAGCGATAGCACAGTGGGTAGGGTTGCACGTGGCCGACCCAGGTTCAACTCCCAGCATCCTATAGGGTCCCCCGAGCATCGCCAGGAGTAATTCCTGAATGCAGAGCCAGGAGTAACCCCTGTGCATCTCCAGGTATGACCCAAAAAGCAAAAGCAAAAAAAATAAAAGATTGACTGTGTACTCCTGTGGTAATGGCCAAGAGTTCCGTAGCTCCTGGCTCACATTTGATACTCTCAGTGATTTTTTTTTTCTCCTCTGTATTTTAAAATTCTAGCTATTCTATTGGATGAGAAGTGACATCTCTTGGTAGTCATCCTTTTATTCTTGAAACACCGTTTTTTGTTTGTTTGTTTGTTTCTGTTGCCGTCTTTCTCTCCCCCTCCCACACATCTCGATCCTTTAATTGGCAAGCAGTTCTTCCAGAGGGTTCTCCTCTGCCCAGTGTGGAGAGAGGAAGGAGAGAACAGCTTCCTGTTTTCTCAAGGATTGGTCCTTTTCTGGGGTTAGCTAGCAATTAGGAGGTTTTTAGAGCCCTGTGGCAGAGAATAAGGTCATTCATAAATAAAATGGAGAGTGGATTTTCACTTGGATTTCTTCACCTGTCGGAGTCAAAGGAAGGGCGAGGCTTTCCATCTGCAACCTAAGTTTTCTTGAGAGTTTTGCTTCTGAGGGCTAGTGATCACTTTAGACCTTGTTCATTCCTATTTTTAAAATGTATCTGGATTCCCAACCCCCACTGCGAGTTTTTTTTTTAACCTTGCTGCTTTTTTCCCCTGTCATACACATTTAACCCAAGAGAAGCCTATACCTTCGTTCTCTCTCCTCCCACATCTTCAGAACTCAGTTCCACAGAAGGCTTCACGGTCCCCTCCTATGTTCCTGATTCTCCTTCATTGTCCGTATGACACCGTCCACGCATTTAATGAACCCGGGAGTTTATTTCTCAATGCCATGGTCCTTGCTCTGCACTGCAGAACCTCTAAGTCCTGTTAAAACTCGGTGACTCTGACAGCGAGTGGTCTTACATTATTCTTTGTTCCTTGTCAGAATGGAATTTTGATCCTGGATCATTTTCTGGAAATGCCTTTTTTCTGGGCGTAATTTTCCTGTCTAAGAATCATCATCTTGAGTTGCTGGCTGGCAGGCTGGTGTGTGGTGTGTGTGTGCCTGTGTGTGTGTGTGTGTGTATGTGTTTTAAGTCAGACTGAGCAGCTTCAGAGCAGTTGTGAGTTCTCCTTGAGCTCGTCCTTCAAGCTCCCGTAAGTCTCACCTGCAGGATGTAGTGATAGCTGGTGTTCCCTGGGTAGAACTCACATGCCAGCTATTACGTGTAATCCTTTACATACAGACTTTTCTTCTTCTCTTTCACATTTATTTATTTATTTTTGGGTTTTGGCTCGGGTTACTCCTGACTCTGTGCTCAGGGGTCGCTCCTGGCAGTGCGTGGAGGACCATAGGGGATGCCAGGGATTGAACCTGGTGGGCCGCATGTGAGGCAAATGCCCTCCCCACTGTACTATTGCTCTGACCCAGGGTTTTCTTCTTCTTTTTTTTCCCTTTTGGGTTACACCCAGCAATGCTCAGGGGTCACTCCTGGCTCTGCACTCAGGAACCACTCCTGGCGGTGCTCGGCGGACCATATGGGATGCTGGGGATTGAACCCCGGGTCGGCCGCGTGCAAGGCAAATGCCCTACCCTCTGTGCTATCGCTCCGGCCCCGAGGGTTTTCTTCTTAACACAACCCTCAGAGGCAGTTACTCCCGTCCCTGTTTCCAATAAAGTTTAAATCACAATACTCCATGCGTCTAGCTGTAGTAGTACCAAGTGCCTGTTGGAAACAATTGTTCTCTTTCCCACCAAACTGATTTGGACGTCCAGAATCAATTTCTTTTCACTTTGACCTGTTTTTTTCTGTTTGCTCAGGTCATAGCTCCGAATCAGTATGTCAGTTCTTCTTTTTCTACTGAACATCTTCTTGCAGTCCATTTGTTTGCAGTATGTACTTAACAGTCTCCTCAAATTGAAAAGAGACTTGGTAGAGTCACACATCTCATTTCTGTTCATTTCTCTTTGGTGTAATGATAACTATTTTACTTTTTGTGCCTCAGTTCCCCGTATCTGTAATCTACACATAAAACCTCAGAGCTTTCCCCTGTGGATCAAGTGAGACATGATACACACACATCTGCACCTCCACAGCCTAGGGCACTGTGGGTGATAGAATGCCCTCTAGCATTTTCTTTTGTGTGTTTAGATTCTGGTAGCTGTTGCACTTTTTTAAAAAAAAATTTATATTAGTGAAACACCATGAGATACAGTTGTAGACTTATAAATTTTTATACTTGGGTTTCAGTTATAAAATAATCAAGTAGCCATCCTTCCACCAGTGCCCATTCTCCACCACCAATGATCCCAGCCTATCCCACCCCCCATCCCCGCCTATCCCACCCTGACTCTGTGGCAGTGCATTCCCTTTGGTTCTCTCTCTATTGGGTGCTGTGGTTTGCAAAAGAGGCCTTGAGTGGCAATCATGTTCGGTCTATAGTCTACTTTCAGCATGCATCTCTCATCCTGGGAAGATCCTCCCAACACCCTTTATTTGGTGCTCCCTTCTCTATCTGAGCTGCCTTTTCCCTTAGCATGTGCAGCTGGCCTTCAAGCCATGGAATGAACCTCTTGGTACTTATCTCGGCTCTCCTTGGGTATTAGTCTCCTATTTTGTTACTTTATATTCCTCAGATGAGTGCAATCTTCCTATGTCTGTCCCTCTCTTTCTGACTCATTTCACTTAGCATGATGCTTTCCATGTAGTACCACTTGTATGTAAATTTCATGACTTCGTCTTTTCTAACAGCTGCATAGTACTCCATTGTGTAGATGTACCAAAGTTTCTTTAACCAGTCATCTGTTCTCGGGCACTCAAGTTTTTTCCAGATTCTGGCTATTGTAAACAGTACTTTTATGAGCAAACAGGTGCAGATGTCACTATGACTATACTTTTTTGCCTCTCTGGGATATATTCCCAGGAGTGGTATTGCTGGGTCAAATGAGAGCTCAATTTATAATGCTGTTGCACTTTTGAAGCTGTGTATTCTTGGAGGCTACTGACTGGTTGATGGTACGTAGACGGTCTAAGATGTTTAAGTATAACGTTACAAACACTTCATTTAAAAAGCCTTTAAACTTTATTTAAAAACCGTGCTTTACAAACTTGTTTATAATATAGTTGTTATGGGCATTCAGTATTCCAAAACAAATTCCCCCTCCAGTATCACCTTCCCTCCACCATTGTCCCCAGTTTCCCAACCGCCCCACAAGCCTGCTCTTTTAGTAGGCACGGAATAATTTATTTTATATTGCTTGTTAAAACTAAATGACTAATGGAATGATCAAAAAATACTTCAGTAAAAGAAAATTTGTGATAATTGTTAAGTCTCACCATGGGATCATTAAGTCCTTGTCTGAGGACTTAACAAAGCTGTTTGTTGCTATTTGAGCCTTCTGTGTTACTGTTTCTGTTGATTTGCTCTTCCTTGGCCTCTATTTTACTTTCCTGTCTTATTTGGTGGGATCCTATTGGGCTATCAGTATTGTGAAATTTAAAGGGTCTGTAGACAAGCCTCCAGATCCCCGCCAGGTTGTTACGTCTTGGGCAACCCAGAGGGGGCGGGTGAGGTCCCCTCCCACCCCAGTGAAGCCAGTAGCTGAAAACCTCCAGAACTCAATGTCTGTCATGCTCACGGCCTGCTCTCCTTGGGCAAGTCTCACCCATGAATCAGTCTATTCCAGGACATCTCATACTTTATACCACTGATATACCAAGAGTATCACAGCATATTTGATGGGGTTTTAAGTAGAAGTCAACTGATCTTAGTGGATAATGTATTCATACAGATGTGTGTGTGTGTGTGTGTGTGTGTGTGTGTGTGTGTGTGTGTATATTTAGTGGGCTGGAGCGATAGCTCAGCGGTAGGGTGTTTGCCTTGCATGCAGCTGGCCCGGCTGAGCTGGGTTCGATTCCTTCGCCCCTCTTGGAGAGCCCGGCAAGCTACCGAGAGTATCTCGACCACACGGCAAAGCCTGGCAAGCTTTCTGTGACGTATTCAATATGCGAAACACAGTAACAACAAGTCTCACAATGGAGACGTTACTGGGCCCGCTCGAGCAAATCCATGAACAACGGGAGGACCATTACCGTAATGTGTGTGTGTGTGTGTGTGTGTGTGTGTGTGTGTGTGTGTGTATGCAAGGCTCAACCTTTAACAACATGTTACTAATCTCTTACAGAAAGGTTTAATGGCTCCTGGGTGAAATACAACAATCTTCCCACACTTTGCTCTGAAGAACCTTTTCTGTCTCATTTTTAATGGATTATTCATAACAAGCAACAAAAAAATAAATTATTTCGGTTCTGCTTTGGGGGCAGGGTTTGGGGTTTGGGATGGAAACATTTGAAATATGGTGGCAGGAAGGTGTAATGGTGGTGGGATTGGTGTTCGACTATTAGATGTAATCAAATATTGTGAACAACTTTATAAAAATTTAAAAAAGGGTCTGTAGTTTATAGTGCCCAGAAAGGGGAGGGGATGTGGAGGGGAAGGGGGGGGGAGAGACAGAGACAGAGACAGAGAGACAGAGACAGAGAGACAGAGAGAGAGACAGACAGAGACAGAGAGAGAAAGAAGAGAGAGACAGAGAGAGAGACAGAGAGAGAGAGAGCCAGAGAAAGGCAGATAAAGAGAGAGAAGAACAGTGGGACAGGGGCCCAGGGGGACCCCATGGCAGGGAATCTACGGACATTGGTGATGGGAAATGTACACTCGAACATTATGATTGGAGCCCAATCAAGAACAACTTGTAACTGTGATTCTCATGGTGACTCAATGAAAAAAATAAAAATTAAAAAAAAATAAAGGGTCTGGAAAGCTGTACTGCTGAGTGGCGGCAGCTGTGGGGTGTGGGTGTGACTGGGACTCTGCCTGGTCCCCTCCTGAGGGTCCCCCTCCGCCCGAAGACCGCCGTGCCTGCACTTCTAGTGCCTTGGCATGCATCTATTCCGAGAGTTAGCCATGAATTTCTGGAGCTGGGCCGATGGAGGAGTTTCCCTGGTGTGAGCTGTGCAGTGTCAAGAGGGAGAGTCTTTTGTGGATGGTTACTTATGGTTCATCTCTCTGTTCCGGTACTACGCTAGAATCTCAGTGATGAAAACTTTAGGCTTTGTTTTTTAACTCCTCTCTGGAGAAAGAAAGTACTTCTCGCTCCATAAACCTCACCTAAGGGAATTATTTCTTTAGCACTGAGTTGTTCGGTTTTGGCTTTATTTGGGAGGAATTAGGGTAGAGACATCAGGTAGTGCCTGTGTTTTAACTTCTGAACTTGGGTCCGGTTAAGGATTGAGACGAGAGTCAGACCCACAATGGCCCAAAGAGCATCAGATTCTGGGGTCAGAGTGATAGTACAGTGGGTCGGGCGTTTGCCTTGCATGCGGCCCACCTGGGTTTGATTCCTGGCATCCCATATGGTCCCTCGAGCACTGCCAGGAGTGACTCCTGTGTGCAGAGCCAGGAGTAACCCCTGTGCATTGCTGGGTGTGACCCAGAAAAGCAAAAAAAAAAAAAAGAGCATCTGATTCTGACAAAGTGGATCGGAGCTTGTGTCTTAGAGTTGTGATTCGATGGTTTTCAGGCATCAGAAGCTCCTTCTTCTGAGGAAGCAGAAGCATGTGGGATTGAATTTTCCAGGGAAAGCTTATGACCGTTACTATCTGAACGCTATTATAGATTAGTGTGGTAAAAGCCTTCTGAAACTAACAGTTTAATTTGATGTTCTACCGCGATGGGTTGATTGGAAAAAAAAATGAAAGAAAATACTGCCCTTTCAGCTCAAACTTTTTTTCTTAATTTAAAGATTTGGGTTATGTGCTGTTTGTCTGTATAAAAATAACCCATGTGATAGTATGGCTGTGCTCAGGGCTTAGTCCTGACTCTGTGCTCAAGGATCACTGCGTATTGAGGCTCGGGGGGGATGGACCATATGAGGTGCTGGTGGTCAAAGCCGGGTCTGCCACATGCAAAGCAAGCATATGAATGATACGAAGCTCTCAGGTATTCTTGGTAACCAGTGACCGGTTGTGATGGGCATTCAGCGTTTATTTATTTATTTATTTATTTATTTTGCTTTTTTCTGGAGGGGTCACATCCGGTGATGCACAGGATTTTCTCCTGGCTCTGCACTCAGGAATTACTCCTGGTGGTGCTTGGGGGACCATATGGGATGCTGGGAATCGAACCCAGGTCGGCCGCATGCAAGGCAAACACCCTACATGCTTTGCTGTCGCTCCAGCCCCACATTCCATGTTCTAAGACAAATCTCATCACCAGTAGGATCTTCCCTCCACCGTTATCCCCATTTTCATTACAGTTAGTAAGTGGATGGCCAGAACTTGAACCCAGATCTCTTCAGTATCAAAATATTTACTTGAAAAATACTTTGCTGTCCATCGAAGTCCCATCTTCCAAGGAGTCTGGATTCTAGAGTTGTTGCATAAGCAAACATTTGCCATGAGGGAAGACAAGCGCCCTACCCACTGCACTCTCTCCAGCCCTCGCAGGCAATTTTGATAGTTCCATGTGTTTTCATGTATTTTAATATGTCCAAATCTTGTGTTCCTGTTGCTTGGAGGGAGTTACTAATGCAGATGTGCGTTCTAGTGCACTCAGGAATTACTCCTGTCGGTGCTCGGGGGACCACATGAGATGTTGGGAATAGAACCCAGCTCAGCCGAGTGCAAGGCAAATGCCTTACCCACTGTACTATCGCTCAGGCCCCTCTTTATATGCTTTTATACCATCTTTATTTTAAAAAACCCAAAGTGGGGGCTGGAATGATAGCACAGCGATTAGGGCGTTTACCTTGCATGCAGCCGACCCAGGTTCGAATCCCAGCATCCCATATGGTCCCTTTAGCACCACCAGGAGTAATTTCTGAGTGCCAAGCCAGGAGTAACCCCTGAGCATCACCGGGTGTGACCCAAAAAAGCAAAAAAAAAAAAAAGCCCAAAGTATGGTAAACATGATGCTATAGCACTGTTATTCTTCCTTTACCTACTGTCTTTGCAAAGAACTATTGAAGTTTTACTTATATACTTTCAGAAACTTGAATTTTTATCCCACAGAGATCAGAAATGGTTTCAAGGTGGGTGATAATGTCTTTCCGTTGGACCCGAATGCCACCTGCTTCTGTGAACTGCTTCCCTACCATTGGCAGGACCATTATTAAGTGTTCTTGGATATAAAAGGAGTGAAAAAACACATTTCATTTTTGTGGCTTAAAAGCATTTTTCTTCTTTTAAAGGTGGAAAAATTATTTTTACTTTGCTTATGGAATAATATGATAATGATTATAAAATACAGTTATTCCTTTGCGTATTTTTCTCTTAGTTTGGTTTGCATTCTTTCTGGTAGGGAAAAGAAGACTTCCAGTTTTCAACAACACAGAAGATAAATGATAATGTTGATTCTTGGTGTGCAGGATGTCTATTAGTTTTCTTTGTGGGCCGGATGACAAATGCAAGACAAACAGAAGGGCAGTTAGAATTTATTTATTGGAACCTTTGTAATGTGGCTCGTCTTGGACTCTTCCTTGCTTTTCTATCCCAGGCGAGGTTCTTACCATACCACCGTTATAATTTATTCCTAATTGCAACTCGATCAAAGTATTTTCGTGCCTTATCCTGAATTGGTTGAATGTCCTTAGATTGTTCATTAAACTGTAGCTGAAAGCATCCAGGCATGTTTGGGCGAGGCAAACCTCCGTGCATGTGTGCCTGATTCCTTTGCCAATTCTTCCAGAAGAGCTGATATGCTATACGTGCACTGTGCAGTCCTAATTTGGGGTAGAATCTTCATAGGCCGTGTTGATTTTTTTTTCTGTCTGTGTTTCAGCTCCTTATGAAACTAGACAATCCCTTGTCCAGTCCGAAGGACCCACGTCGGGGGGCCCAGGAGCCAAGACCCCTCGGCATCAGGCTTCCCTTCTCCGGGTAAGTAGAGCTGTGGCGTTATGTATGGGAGAGCAGTGACTAGCTTCGGACTCATGGACATGGGCTTTGTGTGGACTGTACAAGTGTATCACTATGGATTCTTTGTTCAGTGTATTTGGTCCATATCGGCAGTGCTCTGCGCTTACTCCTGGCTTTGTGCTCAGGGATCACTCCTGGCTGTGTTTGGGGGACCATATGTGGTCACAGGGATCAAACCCAGGTTGGCTGCATGCAAGGCACCTTGCCTAGCCTGTGTACTCTCTCTTCGACCCCGTTTTTATTACTATTATTTTGTAGTGCTGAGGTTACAACCCGTGGCAGGTCTCACGTTTGCAAAGCATGTGTGTTCCCACTGAGTTCATCCCTGCTCACTGGCCCTCTTTTTGATTGTGAGGAAGATTTCAAGCTGCCTGCTCTTCCTCGGTCCTTTCTACTATGTGTGTTTCTATCCAGTCTCAGTTTCTCCATCTGGGCATTAAGCCACAGGGCATTATGGCACTAAACTCATCTTTTATTTGTTTGTTTGTTTGTTTGTTTTTGGCTTTTGGGGTCATACCTGGCGATGCACAGGGGTGACTCCTGGCTCTGCACTCAGGAATTACTCCTGGTGGTAGCTCAGGGGACCATATGGGATGCTGGGAATCAAACCCACATTGGCCGCGTGCAAGGCAAACACCCTACCTGCTGTCCTATCACTCGAGCCCCTAAACTCGTGTTTTAAAGGTTCATCAACATGGGCACCAAAGACATGTCCAAAATGCTCTTCCATCTACCTAACCATTCATCGGCTTAATCATTAAGTCCCTTCTGATGATAAGAGACCTGCCAAAAAGCCTGGCTCACCTCTGCCTTTTTCTTTGTTATTCTTCAGTTAGTCCTTACTCATCTCTTGCCCGTTTGTTCTCTGCCTCCCGTTTTATTACAGGCCTTTGGAAGGCAGAAGCAGTCAGTCTCATAATCCATTTTCTGTGCTTAGACCCACACCATTTGGAGAGCAGCTGTTCCCTAAGTGGCCATGGCCACTATCCTCTGTATATGATATATACCAAAGAATCACTATGGCAGAAGCACTGGCTATAAGTGAGTTTCTTCTGGCTACGCCATGGGGTAGACCAGAAGGGCTTCACTTCCTTCAGTGTCTTCCTTCTAGTCAGGAGCTTTTCCTCATTTTCCTCTGTTCCTGTGTAGAATCTCTGGGATTCCCATACAGGGGAACTCGTAGTCTTGAGTGAAGCGTGTGAGTGTGAGCATGTAATTATGCAAAAACAAAACAAAACTGGGTATCACTGTTTTTTTTTTTCTTTTTTGGTTACACCCGGCAATGCTCAAGGGGTTACTCCTGGTTCACGAACTCAGGAATTACTCCTGGCAGTGTTCGGGGGGCCATATGGGATGCTGGGAATCGAAACCGGGTTGGCCGCATTCAAGGCAAATGCCCTACCCGCTGTGCTATTACTCCAGCCCCCTGGGAATCACTGTTTGACCCTAAAGACAAAAGGATGGTAGAGTGGGTTGTATATCGTTTTGATCATCAAACTTGGGAAGAAAGAAGGATCCTTTATGCGCTGGCTGTGGTGCTCAAAATAGAAGATGGTGTCCAGGGTTCACATCAAGAAGTGGCTGGTCGTGTGGAGCAGAAAAGGCAGAGGTGCAGGCCAGTCATGGTATTTAGTGACCACAGCCTGGGAATAAGGCTCTGTGAAAGCCTGGTGCAGAACTTCATCTCTAAAGGGGCACTCCGTGAGCAGAGGGCTATCTTCACAATCATATTTTAGTCACAGAGATGCACTTATATCAGCGTGTCCATGGTTACAAGGGCCAGGCACTGTTCTGTCCATTAGTATAAATGTGCTAACTGTGACTGTGAGAGGTCAAGTAATGACTCTGAGGTATCATTCACAACTACCAAGTAGACAGCCAGAATTTGCGCCCAGGTCTGTCCAGTGTCAAAACATCCTTGAAAAATACTTGGCTGTCCATCTGAGTTTCATATTCTCAGGAGCCTGGGTTCTGGAGTTGTTGCATAACTAAGCATTGGATGTAGAAAAAAAAGATCTTGAAAATCACTTACCAGCGGCTGGAGCTATAGTTCAGCGGGTAGGGCGTTTGCCTTGCACGCGGCCAACCCCGGTTCAATCCCCAGCATCCCATATGGTCCCCTGAGCACCGCCAGGAGTAATACCTAGTGCAGAGCCAGGAGTAACCCCTGAGCATCGCCAGGTGTGACCCAAAAAGAAAAAAAAAGAGAAAAAGAAAAAAAATCTCTTACTGACAACCACCTGCAAGAGCCAAAGTGCTGTTCTATCAGTGTAGACGAGCTTGATTGTACCCCAAGCTAGAATAGGTAGCTGTTCCCTTAGCGGCGCTGTCTCAGATGTAGTAGGCGACGACATCTTGAGGTCCTGTGAAACGCTACTACATGTTCTGTGGGCTGGGAATGTCGCACAATAGTGGAACTTCCCTTGGTTGTGTGAGGCCCCTGGATGTAATCTGGGAACTGCAAAATAAATACATAAATGCAAATGTAAAGCTTGGGGGAATACCGCTCAGCAGCACAGAACACAGGACCAGCCACAAACATCAGTGTGTGTTTCTGCACGCCCATCATGTGATGCCTGTTGCTGTGTGATGGTTACCCTAGGCAAGGTATGTGAGGGACTCAACTCAGCTGAAGAATGTTGGGGTCTGGCTGTGTTTTGCCAGAATCCGGAGTAGTTAGGATCGTACCACCGTGCTCCTGAGCTTGGTAGTGGTCGCACAGCACTGGCCAGACCTTTGCCACCTAGTCCTCTGGATAGGATAGCCATCCCGAGGTGTGGCTTCTCTTCTGAACTCTGTGTACCTTTTTCCTGCCAACACCTTTGCTTCTTGTATACTCCTTTCAAGAAATGTTTAGTGGGTTTGGCGCTAGAGTCCAGTGGATCAGGCGCTTGTATTGCTTCCCAACCTGGGTTTGATCCCTTGGCATCCCCTATGTCGGTTTCTTGAACCCACTAGGAGTGATCCCCGAGCTTAGAGCCAGGAGTAAATCCCGAGCACCACTCCAACCCCCGGAATAAAACTCAAGAAAACAAAAACACATTGCATTCCCTCGTTCCATATACCACAGATAAGTGAGATCTTCCTTTTTCTGGCTTATTTCATTTAACATGATTATCTTGCAGTTCCAACCAGGTTTCAGGGAATTCATGATTTCATTGTTCCTTACCGTCTTCCTGTTCTTAGCGTTTTATAGAAACCATCTTTTTGAATAATGCATAGAGTTATCTTAGGAGTGAATTTCTTTCGTCATCCCATTTTCCGGATTATAAAACTTGGCTTTTATTTTATTTTTTAAAAATTTCCTTTTGGGCCTGGAGAGATAGCACAGCGGGTAGGGCGTTTGCCTTGCACGGTGCCGTCCTGGGTTCGATTCCCAGCATCCCATATGGTCCCCTGAGCACCACAAGGAGAAACTCCTGAGTGCAGAGCCAGGAGTAACCCCTGTGCATCGCTAGGTGTGACCCAAAAAGTGACCCAAAAAGCAAAAAAAAAAATTCTTTTTGTTTATTGAGTCACCGTGAGATAAGAGCATCACAAAATTATTTGTGATTGAAGTTTAGTCATACAGTATTCCAACAGTCCATCCACCACTGTAATTCCCTAGCACCAGTGTCCCCAGTTTCCCTCCCATCCCTTCGAACCACCGCCCCATCCCAGCCTTCCTCTATGGCAGGCACCTCTCTTCTCTTTCTCTTTCTCATTCTCTCTCTCATTTTAGGCATTATGTTTGCAATACAGATGCTGAAAGGTTATAACATCTATCCCTTTACCTGCTTTCAACACTCAGCTCTTGTCCAGAGTGATCCTTTCCAACTAGTAGGGCTGGAGCGATAGCACAGCGGTAGGGCATTTGCCTTGTGCACAGGCAGCCCGGCCAATCTGGGTTCGATTCCTCCACCTCTCTCGGCGAGCCCGGCAAGCTACCAAGAGTATCTTGCCCGCATGGCAAAGCCTGGCAAGCTCCCCTTCACATATTCAATATGCCAAACACAGTAATAACAAGTCTCACGATGGAAACGTTACTGGTGCCCATTCGAGCAAATCGATGAACAATAGGAGGACAGTGCTACAGTGCTACTGGACAGACACACGAGTCACGTGACTTTACCCCTGTGCTGGCAACCCAGTCCCCAGCGATACGTTGTCATAATGGACCCTCCTCTGTCTTAACTACCCTCCATCCCCTACACCCTTATAGTAATTCCCAACCTTTGATGAGTCCGCCTGGCCCATTTTCCCTGCCCATGGATATTAGTTTCATACAAAACCTGGCTTTTAAAGACTTTATTTCATTACCTAAGAGCTGTGGCTGTGCATGAGGTTTGACAGCGATGGGGCTATTTGAAGAATTTAAGGTACGAGGGAGAAAAAGATGGAAAGGTTCTTCACCAGGTCTAGTCAGACTCTGTGTGGACCTGGGCTAGTCCCTTCTTCTGCAGCGTGAATGACTTATAATGGACTGAACCATTCACTGAACAGAAGGGGTCAGGATGATAGATCCTGGGGGACCCCGGGTCGGTGGTAATGCAGCCCATTGAGGTGGCATTTTAGAAGTGGTTCATGCCAACTTCAGCATCCAAGCTTTGGAATAAGAAGTCTTTTTTTGTTGTTTGTTTGCTCTTTGGGTCACACCTGGCGAGGCACAGGTGTTACTCCTGGCGCTGTACTCAGGAATTACTTCTGGCAGTGCTCAGGGTACCATATGGGATGCTGGGAATTGAACCCGGGTCCGCCGTGTGCAAGGCAAACGCCCTGCCATCTGTGCTATTGCTCCAGCCCTTGAATAAGAAATCTTATTGCTTACTTTGGATTTCAATTTTTTTTTCTTGTTGTTGTTCAGATGTTGGATTTTTCCTACCTTGAAATTCAGATAGCTAGAGACCATGTTCTGGTCAACACTGATATGTAAAGCGTGAAGTCTTCTGGAACTGGAGACTTCGTAGAGCAACATGGGCTCAGTGTAGACTTTGTAAGAGGTTGAGACTAGATCCCCAGCAGTTCAGGGTGCCCCGAGCACTGCTAGGAGTGACCCCAAGTGCCTCAGCTCTGGGTGTCACCCTAAAACAGAAACAAAAATACTTCCCTTCCTGCTTCATTTATTATTATGTTTGTCTGTCAGTTTGTGGCATCACATCTCAACGGCAACTGATAGGACCCACTGGGTACATTTTGTGCGTATAAGTGAGTATAGGTGTCTGTACGTGGAGTTACACACACAAACAGAGTTCTACCCTCTTATGCATCTTACCCTACTATGCACTTGCTATACAGTTGGTTCCTTTTTGCTGCAAGATGGATTAAACCCACAGTCTTATGTGCATATGCTACTACTGAGCCATATTTGCTGGCCTGCACTTTATATTTTTATCTCTTTGGTCTTCCACACGGTGCTTAAGGGGCCTGGGAATAATACTCTTGGTGACAGCTGGCCTGCAGGGTCCGGAGTTTCAGTACTTGTGCCCAATGATGCGGTGGTAATTGTTGATAAGGACCACCAGGGCTACGAGCAGTGCTGGTGATCAGAGTCAAGGAATGTGCTCAGGTCCTTTCATCTGTTTTCCTGGCTCCAGCAATTAGGTGTTTTGTTTTGTTTTGTTTTTATCAAGGGCAGAATAAATGTATTTCACGTGGATAATATTTTTTATTCAAGATGATCTAATAATCAGACTAATGGTTTTTAAGATCAGCTTCAAACGAAAAATACAAAGAACATGAGACATTGAAAAATCATTAATGCGGAATAGCTTGAATGCAAGAAAATTCAAGAAAAGAGAAATTAACAAATGGAAAGCAAAGAAAAGCATTCCTAGACTTTGCAAAGAAAGCTTTTCTCTTGTTACAACCACATTTTTATTTAGTATACTGTCAAGTAGCAAGTTAAAGAGTTCCTTCCTTCCATCCTTCCTTCCTTCCTTCCTTCCTTCCTTCCTTCCTTCCTTCCTTCCTTCCATTCTCTCCTTCCTTCCTTCCTTCCTTCCTTCCTTCCTTCCTTCCTTCCTTCCTTCCATTCTCTTCTTCCTTCCTTCCTTCCTTCCTTCCTTCCTTCCTTCCTTCCTTCCTTCCATTCTCTTCTTCCTTCCTTCCTTCCTTCCTTCCTTCCTTCCTTCCTTCCTTCCTTCCATTCTCTTCTTCCTTCCTTCCTTCCTTCCTTCCTTCCTTCCTTCCATTCTCTTCTTCCTTCCTTCCTTCCTTCCTTCCTTCCTTCCTTCCTTCCTTCCTTCCATTCTCTTCTTCCTTCCTTCCTTCCTTCCTTCCTTCCTTCCATTCTCTTCTTCCTTCCTTCCTTCCTTCCTTCCTTCCTTCCTTCCTTCCTTCCTTCCTTCCATTCTCTTCTTCCTTCCTTCCTTCCTTCCTTCCTTCCTTCCTTCCTTCCTTCCTTCCTTCCATTCTCTTCTTCCTTCCTTCCTTCCTTCCTTCCTTCCTTCCTTCCATTCTCTTCTTCCTTCCTTCCTTCCTTCCTTCCTTCCTTCCTTCCTTCCTTCCTTCCTTCCTTCCTTCCTTCCCTCCCTCCCTCCCTCCCTCCCACCCTCCCTCCCTCCCTCCCTCCTTCCTTCTTTCCTTCCTTCCTTCCTTTCTTGGGTCATACTCGGTACTGCTCAGGGCTTACTCTTGGCTCTGAACTCAGGAATCACTTCTGATGGGGCTTGGGAGACCATATGTGGTATCCAGGTTGCAGGGCAAGTGCCTTACCTGCTATACTATCTCTCCAGCCTGGTACCACGGTTTTCAATAGTGTTAATACTATTGCTTATGTTTGCAGTCCTCCTGTGCCATGCCTACCACCAGAGTGTCAGTAACCCTCTGCCATGTCCTCCTACCACCTTTGCACACTCCCTTTGCAATTCTGTCTCAGGGTTGTTTCCACTGGGCAGTGTCTGCTCCCTTGATTTGTGTTTTTATCTTCCACGTCCGAGTTCATCTGGTATTTGCCTTTTTTCTTCTCACTTTATTTAGCACAGTAGCCTCCAGTCCCATCCAAGTTGCTATAAATGGCAAGGATTCATCTTTTTTCAGAGCTGAGTAGTATTCCATTCAGTTGTGTCTATAGACCAGTTTCTTTAGTCACTCATCTGTTGTTGGACACTTGGGTTCTCTCCAGATTTTGACCAGTAGAACTAGTGCAGCTATGAACATGCAGCGTGTATTACTAACCAGTAGCATGAATTTATATTTGATAATTGTTTTTGTGAGTGTGTTGGATAGGTAGGTGCCCAGGAGTGGAATCTCTGGGTTATATGGAAGTTTTAATAACATTCAAAGTACTTCCATATCTTTTTTTTACAAATCCATAATATTTCATGGTGCATATTTGCCATAATTACTTTTCCTGCCTATTCTGATCAGTATCTTGAACTTTGAATCACAACGATGTTGATATATCTAGAGGATCAGTTCCTGGAAGTAGAGTAATTGGGTGACATATTTATGCTTTTAATTTTTTGAGGGGAATTTTTGAATTGGAGTCTGTATTGATTTACCCACTCACTAATAATATATGAAAGCATTTCTTTTCCCGTAGCCATTCAAATATGGTATGCAAAAACCCTTATTATATTCTTCGCCCATTTGATAGGGAAAGCTGATATCCCAGTGTGGGTTCCATGAGCACTTGCCTTTGTGAGTTAAGAGAAAATCTTGAGTTTGTGAGTCATTTGTATTTCCTTTCTGTGAATTGCTTCTTCATATCCCAGACTTTCTTTTGTTCTTTCTGGCTCGTGGGTGTTTTCCTATTGATTTGCCATTCTGAACAGTTGAGACCGGATGCTCGGTCTCATTTTGCTTTGCCTGAGTGACATGTGGAAGAGGGCCCGGAAAGCTGCTTCCTGAAAGGATTGCAGTGAAGTCCTGGGTGCCCAAGCCCTGAACGTGGTTCGGAAACTCAGCTTCATTGTGGTTCTGGGGTGCCCCAGGCTTTCCTGCAATGTTGGTATTTTTTTGAAATCTCTGTATGGTCATAAAGGCGAATTTCCTAACTTAGGGGTAGAAATGTGGTCGACAAAAATCTGGGGTTAATGATGGTCCAGTGCGTGTGTGTGTGTGTGTGTGTGTGTGTGTGTGTGTGTGTGTGTTGACCTGTCAGCATTGGCCAGTTCAGCACAGCAGACAGGAGAGGAGATGGAGGGCGGGGAGGGTATGTTTGCCTTCGTTGGGAACAGGAAGAACTGGTTCATAAATTGTACAGAAATGACTGTGCCCTCTTCTTGACATCCATCTTGTTTGCAAGGTTCAGTCCGCATTTGGTGGCAAAGCCTAGCTGTCATTTTACCTTCTTCTGGGCTGAAGGATTGGGATGTCCTCAGCATGTCCCTCTTCACTCAGCCCACTGGGGTACCTGTGTACTACAAAGGGGCTTTCTGTTTTTTTCTTTTTTTTTTGGGTCACACCCGGCGATACACAGGGGTTTACTCCTGGCTCTGCACTCAGGAATTACCCCTGGTGGTGCTCAGGGGACCCTATGGGATGCTGGGAATTGAACCCGGGTCGGGCGTGTACAAGGCAAAAACACCCTAGCCACTGTGCTATTGCTCTAGCTCGGGGCCTTCTGTTTTTATGGCATCACGTCGGCTTCCTGATTTCATCTTTTGTCAGAGCTGACTAGGATTCCATTCCATTGTGTCTATAGACCAGTTTCTTTAGTCACTCATCTGTTGTGGGACAATTGGATTCTTTCCAGATTTTTTTGACCATTAGAACTGCTATAGCAATGAGCGTGCACCTCATTAATGCAATAAATAGAGTAGTTCCTACTTATTCCCTTCACCTGGACATCATCCTGTTTCAGGTTTCTGGCTCTTATTTTGAAAGCCTTCAGAAGTCGCAGTTGTTCCTGAGCTCGGATAGTATTCCTTGGGCCTTTGTGTGTTGCCCTGCTTCCGAGCTATCCGGGTGATGCGACTCAGCAAAGGTGCTTCTAAGCGAAAGGCAAAAGTGTTTGTGTTACCATATGAGCCTTGTAAAGAAATTCTGGCCCATTGCAAGGGCAGATTATGAGAAGGGGGCCCTGGGCTAGAAATGAATGGGACAAAGATTTTTTTTTCTTCTTTTTGGGTCACTTCCCACGATGCTCGGGGGCTACTCCTGGCTCTGCACTCAGGAATTCCTCCTGGCGGTGCTCGGGGAACCTATGGGATGCTGGGAATCGAACCCGGGTTGGCCATGTGCAAGGCAAACACCCTCCCCACTGTGCTATCGCTCCAGCCCCGAACGGGACAAAGATTTATCAAAGACTTTTATTTCATAAGTATGAGGATGGTTTGGGGTGTGGCGTGAAGGCCTTGCAGGGACAGTAGCCAGAGGCTGGGGCCCTTGACTATCCTGGTAGCAGGTCACTTAGACGGCTGGTCAAGGCAGGTGAGCACTGTTCCCTTGAGGACTGGGGCATGGTCACGCTAGAGTTCTGGAGGCTCGGGCCTTCCTGAGAAGTAAGTAGCAGCTGGAGCTGGAGACATTCGGTCAAACTCTTGGTTCCAGGCTGCAGGGCTGGCGAGGCGACCCGTGACTTGCCATATGCTAGGCTGTCACTAGGGGGAGGCCTTTCAGAATCCCCCCAAACAGGCGAGCAGGCGGTTGTCATGGTCCCAGTTGTTGTCCCAACAGGGGTTCCGGCCCACTGAGCCTCGCTGGGTGGCTTGAGTCTTCCGCGCTGGCTTCCAGAGGGCGCTGCTGGCAGGATTCCACCCTCTGCTCCTCCATGCAGACGCCTGTCTGTGGGGCTGCACTGAGGCAGTCAATGTGCCCGCTGCTCCGAGGGCGCCAGACGGGAGTCTCTGCTATCAGTGGACGCGTGGTCAAGCCAGTGAGGTGGGAGGAAATCAGGCGGGCCCACATCCGCGTGCATGCTAGGAGACCGCCGCCTGCCCTGAAGGTAAGGTACTGCTTTGCAGGCAGCCAACAGGAATCCTTACCCGCGCTTCTCCAAAGAAGTGATGCTTGCGTTGAGCTGGGAGGGGGCAGGGGTTCCTGGGAGGCTGGGGCTGAGAGGTGGGCACTGAGAGCCTGGTGCTAGGAGCTTAGGGCCGTGGCTGGGGTTTCGTTGTCGAGAACAGTCTACACTAGGGAGCGTCAGTGAATTGGCGGAGAGTGCTGCAGATGGGCTGAAGATTTGAGCCCTCCTTGGGTTTTGCAGGATAGCCCCCCTCAAAGCAGACAGCAGAACTGATGACTGAGGGGTGTTCTCTCTTCCACCAGCACAGTACAGACTTGGCCCCCGCTGCTGTAGCGTTCAGACGCTACATAACGGGACACCCCAGACTATGGAAGACCGAGGCCAGCCAAATGAATGCCTTGTTCCCTGCCTTGGTCTTCGCACCCCTTCCTTCTGAGCCAGCCTGGTGTGTGTGTGTGTGTGTGTGTGTGTGTGTGTGTGTGTGTGTGTGTGTGGCGGGGAGGGTGCATCTATTTAGGGGACCCCAGTCCCGCCTGGAATTGTAGCCGCTGAGGTGTTAGTACAGTGCCATTCTCTATGCATGCTCTGTGGTTGGGAACTTGTGCTTGGAGGGCTGAGGTGGGTACTGAGTCTGCCTGTGTGTGTCACGGCCGGAAGTACCGGAGCCACGGTGAGAGGGGGTGAGGCTGGAGAGTCCTGGGGGCGGGGGGCTGGGGAACTGAGGGCTCAGAAGTCTTGTCACTGACCCATATCCCAAGACAAGTGAGCATCCCGGACTTGGACTCAAGTCGCTCTCCTCAGCACCATGTTTGATGTCTATGCCTGTTTGCCCCCTGAACTCAGGCTGCCTGCAGAGTTGGGGGATGGGGGGGTTGGGGAACACAGGGGAGAAGGGACAGGCAATAGACAGCCCACAGCCTCATCCAAATCTCCCCTTTCCTCTGGCCACCCCTGAGCTGGGAGAGAAATCCTGAGAGCTGTAAGGGGAAAGTGGCCACTTCTAGAGCATCAGATCTTGGCTTCTGATCCCAGTACTGAAGGGATGAGTCACAAGCATTTCCTCTGTTAGTAGAAAGAGTGCGAGCACCGCATATTAACATAACAAACAGCTGAAGATTCAAATTGGATGCTCGCAAATTGGATGGTTTTCCCACTCTGAGAATGCCATGCTTAGAGGAAAGGATAGTAAGCTCTAGGGTATTCCTCTGTTGGTATAATTCAGTAGTTGACCAACCAAATTCTCAGTGTAAATCAGGTTATGGGGAGGTGGCGAAATAGAGCCTATTCCTAATAGAGCTCAGATCCCCAGTCTGCAAAATATTACATGGTTGGGTGGATAACTTAGGGCAGCGCTTCCTGAAGTGGCCAGTACTACCCTATGGGGGGGTGCTGGAACTAACTGGGGCAGGGGTAGGGGTGGGGGGTTGGTTTGTAGTTGGTCTCAGGTGTAGTTGGCAGTTGGGGGTGTTGAATTAAAGTAAGGGAAACAAAGTTAGAAAATAATAAAGCTTTGTTATATATGTTGGCACATTTTAAGTCTTTTCTATAACAGGAAGTGATAGTATTTACATTATTTTCCTACTAAAGACACAAAAATGCGCATTCTAACAGATCAGCAGTCAAGGCTGTAGGTAAATCTTATAAGTAAGTGTTGGCATGCAGGATGTCACAGCATGTAGCCTGGAATATGTGCTTGGAATGACTTGTTTACGGTATGACACTATAAACAGGTGGCATGTATGGAATCTTACTTTGCTTCTGAATTGTCTGATAAGCAGTTATGTATAGGAAGTACTTAAACATTCTATTTAATATTCAGTACTTTTGATCTTATGGATTGCAGATCACACACAAAACAATAGTTTCTTTGTTGTTTCAGTAAAGTCTACAAATATTTTACACATTTTTTTACACGTCTACATATCTACTGTATGTTTTTGCATTTTACAGTATTTTATACCAAGAAAATTGTAGCAGGCTCCTGTTGGTACAATATATTTGAAGTGTGCAAACAATGCATTTGTCATACTTTATTATGGCATTAGCAAAATGGGAATAAAATAGTAAAAAATGCTGTTAACTGTTAACATTTATTTGCATCTATCAGATCATCTATGTTAATTGGTAAATAAAGCATGTGTTACTAAGCAACACTTATTTAAATAAGAAAAAACTAAATTTAAACTATTAATGGATTTTATTTGCATATTGATGTATTTTTTAAATTGATTATTTCTTGAAAAATTAAGTTTGATGTTAACCAAATGCATTTGATAAATATCAAATGCATTTATCTACTGCTGAACAAAGAACACAATTAACTGTATTAGTTTTGTTAATATTTTAGTTTTTGTTGTTTTGGACAAAGCCACTGTATATCTGATTTTTTAAGTGCTATTTTAATGACACATTATTGCAAAAATTTTGGTTCTGGAAAGAGAATTTGCACTTATTCAATCACATAAGTTGTTCTATCTCTTGATGTTTTATGCCTCTATTATGATAACAGGTACTATGAATTCACCAAATTAATATTTAGACAGTGTAGTATTGAACAGTCCAACTATGACTTTATTCATTTGCCTAGAAGCAGTATACTTCTGTTATAGCTATTTTGCCAAGAAGTTCCTTTTTCTTTTGTTGTTGGGCTCTATGAAGTTGTTCTCAAGGTTAATGCCTGGCTCTGTGCTCAGGATTCCTTCTGGCAGTGCTCGAGGGACCATATGGGGTTTCTGGGATTGAACCCATCCAAGACAGGCTTCCTACCGCTGTACTATCTCTCTGGCCCCACTGCCAAAAAACCTTTTTATTAACTTCCACCCTGTTATTATCTACGTTAGGTATACAGTAAGGTAGCATTAAATTTGAGGTGGTCTTAAGAACAACAAAATTATTTGGAAGTCCAGATTTCTGAAATAGCTAACTGCCGCAGTTATAGGTATACATGCGAGGAAAATTGCATAACTCTATTTTTTTTAGCTTTTTGGGTCACACCCAGCAATGCTCAGGGGTTGCTCCTGGCTCTGCAATCAGGAACGAGCCCTGGCGCTGCTCAGGGGACCATATGGGATGCTGGGAATCGAACCTGGGTTGGCGGCGTGCAAGGCGAACTCTCTACCTGCTGTACTGTCACTCCAGCCCCAAATTGCATAGCTCTTACAACACCAGTAATGAAAATTTTTTTGGTACATGTTCCTAATAATTGAAAACATAAACTGTAGCGCTGTCTCTAGCCCTGTCCTCCCGTTGTTCATCAATTTGCTCAAGCGGGCCCAGTAATGTCTCCATTGTGAGACTTGTTACTGTGTTTGGCATATCAAATATGTCACGGGGAGCTTGCCAGGCTTGCCGTGAGGGCAAGATACTCTGAGAAGCTTGCTGGGCTCTCTGAGAGGGGCGGAGGAATCGAACTTGGTTCGGCCAGGTTGACCGTGTACAAGGCAAACGCCCTACCTGCTGTGCTATCGCTCCAGATGTCATTTCTGCTATACTCTTTTGCCTCTCCAGGATATATTCCCAAAAGTGGTTTAACTGGGTCAAATGGGAGCTCAATTTCTAATTTTTTGAGGATCGTCCATACTCTTCCAAAAGGGCTGAACTAGTCGGCATTCCCACCAGCAGTGAAGGAGAGTCCCTTTCTCCCCACATCCGTGCCAACACAGGTGCTTTAGTGCTTTTGGATGTGGGTCAGTCTTTGTGGTGTAAGATGATATCTCATTGTTGTTTTGATCTGCATCTCTGTGATGCTTAGTGATGAAGAGCATTTTTTCATGTGCCTTTTGGCCATTCGGATATCTTCTTTGAGAACGTTTCTGTTCATTCCATCGCCCCATTTTCTGATGGAGCTGCATGTTTTCTTTTTGTAGAGTTCAACTGGTGCCTTGTATATCCTTGATATTAACCCCTATCCGATGGGTATTGGGTAAATATCCTTTCCCATTCTGTTGACTGTCTTTGTATTTTGTTCACTGTTTCTTTTGAGGTGCAGAAGATTCTTGGTTTATGAGAGTCCCATTTGTTTATCTCTGTTTCCACTTGCTTGGCCAGTGGCATGTCATCTTCGAAGATACCATTAGCTTCAGTGTTGTGGAGGGTTTTGCAAACCTTGTCTTCATTGTATTTTATGGATTCTGGTCTGATGTTGAGGTCTTTAATTCATTTTGATCTGATTTTCATACATGGTGTTAGGTAGAGATCTGAGCCCTTTTTTTTTAATGTCTCTCTTTTTGGGCATTGTGGTTTACAATATTGTGTATATTTTTATCCTTTTTGTTTTTGCTTTTTGGGTCATACCCAGCAATGCTCTGGGATTCCTCCTGGCTCTGCACTCAGAAATTACTACTGGTGGTGCTTGGGGGATCACTGGGATGCTGGGGATTGAACCCAGGTTAGCTGTGTGTAAGGCAAATGTTCCACCCACTATATTATTGCTCCAGCCCCAGTGTATATTATTCTTTACTGGTAATTTACATGATGGCTTTTAAGGCCCTGGAAGACACATGGATTTTAGGAATATGATTGAAATGTTTTAAAATGTCACTGTTTTTAACAAATTAAGCGATAGTCTTCAAGACTATGAAAATATTTGATAAAAGGTAATATTGATTAAAAAGGCAATATTCATCAGAAAGATAGGGACATATCTTATTTTCAAGCACTTGAAAAAAAATTGACACATCCTGTAAAATCTTATCACGGTGAAGGTTGTATGTTCACGGGCTCACTGGACGGCACTGTTTCACCGCCTGCGTTCGGTGCTCTTGAGCCACTGTGTGTGGCCTGGATCGGAACGGCTATTGGCCAAGGGCAGATGGAAGAAAAAACGGGGGCCAGGCCGGTCTATATCAATAGTAGTTTATTCCAATCCTCTTCACTCCTGTCTTTCTCTGCCTCCTTCTCTCCTGGGCCCCAGTCTTGGAAGCTCTCTCCTTCTGGCTCTGACTCTGGATCTCTGGAGCCCGAGCTCTCTCACTTCTGACCCCCCTCTCCGAGCTTACATCTTAGTTTATATAGCAGTCACATAAGGCGGTGACATAATGGTGGGTTGAATACTGACGAATCAACAAAGAGAGGTAAGACCACTCCTCCAGGAGATTAACTCAAGGATAAAATCTCATCTACAGAGATTACTTCAGATTACTAGGAGATCCACCCAAGGGTGGGATCCCAACAAGGTGTGTTCTTCCTTCAGTTAGTAATCTACTTAAATAATTGTAATAAATCTACTTCTAATATTTCTAGCAATGTCATTCTGTATGAGCACAGTAAGAGATATAAATTTAGTTTGGTTCTTCCTGAGAACATCTCACTATACATTTCGCAGTCCTCAGGCCAGGTTAATCTTCCTAGCTCCAGCAGGGTCCTAGTCTCGTCGTTACTTACTTTTGGATCATGACAGCATTTGTCCATGATCATGCCCTCAACTTATAGTTGAGTATCGTGGCTCTTTGGCCTGGCCCATTTCGATGCCAGGGTAGCTCACTGCTTGCCCTGGGTCCATTCAGTCCCTCGTCGGGACCCTGCTTTTGGGGTGCTAGGAACTAAGGGCAACTGAGTCAAGAAATCAGATGCCCAGGAGTAAATATTATTCGGAGTCAATCAACTCCCAAGTTACAAAGCATAATATTAACTGTCTTCCTGTGTCCACACAGAAAGGACATTGCTTACAATACAAGTTCAGTGTTCTTAGATGGGTGTGACCTGACAAACCTAAGCTACCTGAGGAAGGACAAAAGAGTGTTATCCTACAACATCCAACATTGCTACAGCTCTTTCTGGTAACATCCAAACAGGATGATGATGGGTTGTATGCTTACATTTTGTTACTGATTGCTAAGTTGGGAAGACCACATACTGTTGATGAAGAATTACTAATTAAACCAGGTCTGAGTGATGTAATACACAGTAGGCTTCCCAAACCCGTGTTTGAATTTCTTTGAGCAATAACGCAGTGCAAAGGAAATTTCTTTGTACAGACGGAACAAGGGCCAGGGGAGTGGTCCTTGTTCACAAAAGAATGCAGTTAGGACAGAGAAGGGACCACTATGACAATGGGGGTTGGAAAAGATCACTCTGGACAAGAACTGGGTGCTTAAAGGATATAAAGTTTTAGGCAAGATACCCTTTCAGTAGCAGTATTGCAAACCACAGTGCCGAAAAAAAAATGAGAAAGACAGACAGACAGAGAGAAAGAGAGGGAGGGAGGGAGGGAGAGAACGAAAGAAAGTATCTGCCATAGAGGCAGGCAGGCCATAGGGGCAGGTGGGAGGGAAACTGAGGACATTGGTGGCAGGAAATGGCAGGGAGGGCGGGGTATTGGAACATTGTGTAACTAAAAATCATGAGCCTCTTTGTAGGTCTATTTCACAAGTGATTTCATTAAATAATTTTTTTAAAAAAAAAGTAATTTCTTTGAGCAGTAATACAGTGCAAAGAATTGATGAAATGGCTCAAGATGTTGGATACTCATTATGTGACTATTTCAAAACGTCCCAGTTCTCTATACAGCTCGATGAGTCAACTTAGTCCGGAAGTGAAAGCTTACTTTTAGCAGACGTGTGATTCATAAAAGACAAAAACGTACACCAAGAATTATTACTTGCTAAAAATTTGCAGACTGATGCTAAAAGAGAATTGATATTTCCTGCATTGTAAGAGCTTCCTAGAGACAATGAAATCTCTACAGAACTAGAGAATACCAAGCCAGGAGGGAATGGGTAAGGGGAACGATGAACCAGACTGGGAATAAGACAAGGGTAAGGGCGAAGGGTTCTGGGCACTTTATTTTTTTTATTAGTGAAACACCACGAGGTACAGTTATAGACTTACAAATTTTTGTGCTTGGGTTTCACTTATACAATGATCAAGTACCCATCCCTCCACCAGCGCCCATCCTCCACCACCACAGGTCCCAGCATCCCTCCCACCCCCCACCCCCCCATCCCACCCTGCCTCTGTGGCAGGGCATTCCCTTTTGTTCTCTCTCTCTCCTTTTGGGTTCTGTGGTTTGGAAGAGAGGCATTGAGTGGCAATCATGTTTGGTCTGTAGTCTACTTTCAGCATGTTTGGTCTGTAGTCTACTTTCTGCCATCCTGGGAGGATCCTCCCAACACCCTTTATTTGGTGCTTCTTTTTCTATCTGAGCTTCCTTTTCCCCTAGCACGTGTGGCTGGCCTCCAAGTCATGGAGCAGAATTCCTGGTACTAGTCTGAGTCTGGTCACATTTTTTATGGTGAGGTACGGTAACCAAACATCAAAACCATCAACATCATTGTAAACAGCATTCGAACTATAATAAAATATAATAAAAAATTAAAAGAAAAATCCATCTGAGTTCCCTCTAGTCAGTGGCTACTGATGCATTTCAGTGATGATAGGGTCCCTAGCATATTTTAACATGTATTTTAACATGTAGTTCCAAATGTACTCACTGTGCCCCAAATCTGAGTGGATGAACCCTTGCTTAGGTCATTCATTACATTATGTCATTAAAGCAATCAACGAAATCAGAAGCAATTCAGAGAATGACAGATCATTTGGATAACTTAGTAGTGAAAATGATGAAGAACTCCTTTGCTCGCTGCTTCATGTAGAAGTTCGTTGGTTATCCGAAGGAGACTGTTTGGTGTTTTATAAACGAATGACTAGAATTCCTAGAAAAGAAAATGATGCTTTTCAAGCCAGCTTGATTAAAATTTCCACCTCACCTTGGTTTACAATACTGTTAATGGAAGGGCTCCTAACACATAGCACCCCACCCCCACCCCCTTCACCAGTGTGGCACCTTCCCCTCACCATTGTCTCAGGGGTTCCCTCTGAACCCTCCTTTCCCCTCTCTTCTCCCTGACATCGTGAGCTCAGTTCGATAGACAAGTTCTCAGGCTCTGTTGCCTTTGGCAATTTGTCATCCCCTTACTACGCTCTGCCATGGGCTGGAGCGATAGCACAGCGGGTAGGGCGTTTGCCTTGTGTGCAGCCAGCCCGGCAAAGCCGGGTTCGATTCCTCCGCCCTCTCGGAGAGCCTGGCAAGCTACCAAAAGTATCTTGCCCGCATGGCAAAGCCTGGCAAGCTATCCATGTCATATTCGATATGCCAAACACAGTAACAACAAGTCTCACATTGGAGACGTTACTGGACCTGCTTGAGCAAATTGATGAACAACGGGAGGACAGTGACAGTGACGCTCTTTCGTAGCCCACATACGAGAGAGTTCGTTAGGTGTCCGTTTCTCTCCTAGCTGACTTTGCTCAGCATGATACCTCCAGTTCAATCGATGTAGCAGTGAATTGTGTAATTTTAATCTTTTCTCAAAGCTGAGTAATGTTTTGAATGTGTATATGTATACCATAACTTTATTATTTAGTTACCAGTTCTTGAACACTTGGGTGGGTTCCAGATTTTGGCTGTTGGGAATAGTGTTGCAGTGAACATATGAGCGGAAATGTCTTCTCTGAAGAGAGTTTATGGTTTTTGGGTCTGATGCCAATCAATGAAATTTCTGGGTCATACACAGGCTTAATAAATATGGGCACTCAAAAATACTATTAGTATTTTTTGAGTGCCTGTATTGTTTTCTAAATAGGTTGAACCAGTTTGTATTCCCACCAGCAGTGAAGGACGATCCCTTTTCCCCACATCCATGCCAACATTGGTTTTTTTTTTTCTTTTTGGTATTGTGCCAGTCTCACTGGTGTGAGATGATATCTTGTTATTATTTTGATTTGCATTTTCCTGATGATAGAGGATGGAGAGCATTTTTAAAATATACCTATTGGCCACCTGTGCTTTGAGAAAAAGTCTCTGTTCGTCTTTTCTACCCATTTTTTTGATAGGGTTGTTTAAGTTTTATAAGTGCTTTATGTATCTTGGATATTAAACCTATTTTAGATGAGTGGCTACTCAGTCAGTGCGATGTCTTTTAGTTCTGGTCATTATTTCTTTTGTGGTTCAGAAGCTTTAAAATTTGATGTAGTCCCATTTGTTTATCTTTGCTTCCATTTACTTTGTCAGTGGCCTTGGAGCATTAAAAATGCCTCTAGATTTGATGTCATAAAGGGATCTGCCAATGTTTTCCTCAATATATTTTATGTATTCACATCTGATACTGGGCCCTTTAATACATTTTGAATCAACTTTATGCTTGGTGTGTGATGGGGTCTGAGTTCATTTTAATACATGAGACTAACCAATTTTCCAACACTGTTTTTTGAAGAGGCTTTCCACACTCCACTTTATATTTTTGGCTCCTTTGTTAGATATTAGATGATCATATACTTAAGGGTCTATCTCACAATCCAACTTGATTGATTCTAAAAATGACCTAGCTTATCTGACAGACTTGTTTTATAAATTTAATGAAACAAATCTGTAGCCCCAAGATGCTGAGTTGAATTTAATCAAGACAAAAACTCTTATTTTCACACTTTTGGTAAAACTTATATACAGATGACTTTTAGGACAAGGGGAATCCAGCCAGTTTCCAAATGTATCAGCAATGGAAAATTATGATCAAGACTGTCTTACCTATTGTCAGTACTTGGGGGGGTTCTCCTTTCATATTTTAATCATTGATATGAGGATATTCTTAAAATGAGCACTCACAGTTGTTTGGGGGCCCCTTTTAAGTAAACAGAAGAATCTCCAGAATTACAAGAAAAACTGATAGAAATAAAAATGGAGAATTGAAATTTTAATGGGAAGATTTTAATGGTAGAATCAATTTTAACCTAGAACCAATGGTTCTAGCTGCAAAAGCAGTTATCAACACGTTATCCTGGATTATGAGCTATCATATAAAAGTTTTTAATTGTGTTTCCTTTTTAAATAAGAAACACTTAAATGGGGCTGGAGCAATAGCACAGCAGGTAGGGCATTTGCCTTTCACGCGGCCGACCTGGGTTCAATTCCCAGTATCTCATATGGTCCCCCGAGCACCACCAGGAGTAATTCCTGAATGCATGAGCCAGGAGTAACCCCTGTGCATTGCAGGATGTGACTCAAACAGAAAAAAAAGGAACACTTAAGTAATGAAACATGGGTTCAGAGCATTCAGAAACCTGCTAACTACAGAAAGAAACTGCAAACAGCTAATTGAGATGATTTAAGAAGGATGCTGGCAACAACAGATGATTAGATCATGAAACTATGGTCTATTGACCCAGTGGAATACTATGCAGCTACGAGGGTGGTTGACCATGCAACCCCCTCCAATTCGGATGGAACTGGAGGTTATTGTTTTGAGTGAAGTTAGCCAGAATAAAAAGGACAAGCCCCTTGTGACTTCATTTATTTGTGGTATATAGCAGAATTTCTGGAGGGTGAATGCATGGTTGCAAAGGGGGGGGGAAATGCCCAGATTACCCTTGATTCTTGGTCGTGAAGCAAAAAAAGGACAGGGAGTGCAAAAAAATGAGGGTAGTTTGGGGGGAGTAAGGAGAGGTGGGCAGAACGTAACAGGGGAAAGGACCAGGTGAATTTGCTTATCAGTGATGTAGAGGTGCGGTGTGGGCATATACCTGTACACATGTTGCATATATACACATACATAACCTGCGGAGTCAGCCATACTGCAGACATGAGATTTAGAAGGCAGTAGCTGAAAAATGTACCTGTCACTGAGGCCGACTTGGGGTTGGGTGGGAACCTGGTGACGCTTGTGGAGGGAAGTGGACACAGGTGGTGGCATTAATGTTGGAACATTGTATTCCCGAAACTCAACTATGAACGGGCTGGAGCGAGAGCACAGCGGTAGGGCATTTGTTTGCCTTACAAGCGGCCAACACGGCCGACCCGAGTTTGATTCCTCCACCCCTCTCGGAGAGCCCGGTGAGCTACCAAGAGAATCTCGCCCGCACGGCAGAGCCTGGCAAGCTCCCAGTGACGTATTCGATATGCCAAACACAGTAACAACAAGTCTCATGATGGAGACGTTACTGGGCCCACTCGAGCAAATTGATGAACAATGAGAGGACAGTGACCGTGACACAACTATGAATAATAATGTGTAGTAATATTTTGTGAAAATCATGGTGTAGTAATATTTTGTGAAAAAAAAAAGAGACCGCTGCTGGCAGAAATAGAATTGAGCATAAGTAGATCCGAGCACAAGTGGATAGCAGCACACCAGGCTCATCGTCATTAGGATTATCATTTTATTTTCTTTGTTTTGCGGCGGGGGCTACACTTGGCAGTGCTCAGGATTCACTTCTGGCTCTGCACTCAGAGGTCACTCATGGAGGGGTTTGGGGAGGACCATATAGGGTCCCGGGAATTGAACCTGGGTCAGCCACATGCAAGCCAAGTGCCTTACCTACTATCTCCCCAGGCCCACATTAGGATTATTTCTAATGCTACTTAAATAACTATTTAATAAATAACTAAATAATAAATATTTAGTGCTATTTAAATAAATAAAAGTTATATACAAATAACTTTTACTTTGATGTTTTGCTTTGTCTTCTTAATTTCTTTTGTGTACTGTGAACATTCCGATGGTGGATTTTTGAATAGTTTTATAATAATTTTCTAGTTTCAACCATCAAGATATCTTATTCCCAACAGTACCTTTCTTTACTATGTTGTAGAACAGAAGTAGAAACAAAGAATTTAAGTTTGTGCCTGCATGTTTTTATTTGTTCCAAGAAGGTTGATTTCCAGGGGCACCAAATAATTTCTTTTTCTGAAGTGGGGGATGTAGACCAAATACATATGGGAATCTCTGTGTCAGAGAGAGAATAGCATTCGGCTTATTGATTAGCATTCTATACTTTGGGGGCCGGGGACGTGGCTCAATGGTTAAGGATGTGCTTCCCACGGCTGCTTCCTGGGTTAGTGCAGTACAAAAGGAGTTTGCATTCTCTTCTCTCCTTTGACTCTGCTGTGTTCTGACTCTGCTGTTTAATAGATACATGATTTTAGGCAATCTCTGGTCCTCAGTCCTCTGTTTCCTGTTCTGCAGAATGGGGATAATTTAGAACTACCTGTTAAGAGTCACAGTGAAAATGGAAACAGGGCCCGTTTATTAGCTACTCGAAATGCCGGGTAGCCAGCAAAGTACTGAGTACCTGTTAGCTGTCGTTCTCCTGTGTCGCTGGTGATTGCTGTAAAATTACAATTTACCTTAATAAGCAGCAACTGTGTGTTGGCTCCCCATCAACTCTGATTACCCAGTTTGGCGGCTAACCTTCTAAGCTGGGGCAATGAGATTCCCAAGGAAGTTTGGTAGGAAATGGCTTTCATCCCTCTTTGTGCATTTAGTTCCATGAAGAAACTGATATTAAATTTCTCTGTTAGGATTTAATTTTAACTAACTTCCCTACAGACAAAAGAAGTTATTTATTGAGACTTCTTGCGACCCTATAGAATTGTTTCCAAACACAAAGGAAAGAAACGGATTGTTCAAAGAGTTCTCTAACATCATAGTTAAAGAAGAGGGTCCAGCCATCACCCTGAGGGGTGACGTTGTTTGATAAACGCAGTGATGTTCAGCGCCAGTCACTATGGGAGCACTCTGGCTCCAGATGGAGGCTGACAATTGTCTAGTCATTTACTTACATGTTCACTCCACTTTTTTTTTTTTTTTTTTTTTTTTTTTTGCTTTTTGGGTCACACCTGGTGATGCGCAGGGGTTACTCCTGGCTCTGCACTCAGCAGTTACTCCTGGCGGTGCTCAGGGGACCATATGGGATGCTGGAAATCGAACCTGCGGTCGGCTGCCTGCAAGACAAACACCCTACCTGCTGTGCTATCTCTCCAACCCCTCACTCCACTTTTAATGAGGATTTCCCAGGTGACAGGCACCATTTTAGGTGCTGGGAATAGAGCAGCGAACAGCACAGGCATTTCCTGCCCTCATGGGCCTTCTGTTCTAGTGAGAGGTGGATGAGAAGTAGACTATAAATAAGAGTCTAATCACTGTATCACTGTATCACTGTCATCCCGTTGTTCATCGATTTACTCAAGCGGGCTCCAGTAACATCTCTATTCCTCCCAGCCCTGAGATTTTAGCAGCTTCTCCTTACTCGTCTTTCCCAACGATTAGAGGCTCTTTCAGGGTCAGGGGGAATGAGACCTGTTATCGTTAATGTTTTTGGCATATTGAATACACCATGGGGAACTTGCCAGAGAGTCTAATATAGAGAAGAATGGTTTACTGTCCAACCCTGGCTGCTAAGCGCTCTCTGCTAGCTCCTTTTTCCTCACTCCTCGAGTTATCCAAGATTTCCCTGAGCCTCCTTTGCCTTTACCTCTGTCCCTGCTCCCCGGGGAGTGTTCTCAAACCCATGACAGATTAGCCTTTAGTCACCAAACATAGACGGCAGCTGTAGAAATGCAGTCACACCCTTTCCCCACAGAGAGACAACGCTCAGTGGCCCCTCAGATCTGTGTGGCTGCCAGACTGTATTTCTGATTCCCCTGGCAGGTAGATTTCTTCCACAGGGCGGGGCAGTAGTAAAGCGGGGAGAGCATGTGTCCTATGACCCGGGGTTCCATCCTCGGCATCCCATATGGTTCCCTGAGCACCATCAGGAGTACTTCCTGAGTGCAGAGCCAAAAGGAATCCCTGAGCATCACTGGGTGTGATCCAAAAAGCAAAAAGCAAGAAGGAAAGATTTCCTCTGCAAGGGGATTCTGGTGCAGAACCCTCCTGACACCCCCAGGCTGACAGGGACCAGCCTGGAAGAGTGTGTCAGGGTGCACTTGTGCTCCCATCGCCTGGACTTGAAATGTCACGTGACCACACCCGTTGCAGAGGACCCCAGTGATGCTTCTGTACCAGGCAATGGTCACAGTGCAGCCACCGTGATGCCACACGGAAGGTGGCTGTCACTTGCCTTTGTGGCTCTTCCTCTCAGCTCCAGGACGGCCCCGATCTCACACGCTTTACCATGTACTCGGTGACCTTTATCGAAAGCCTCGAAATACTTGCAAGGCAGTGAAATACATCCAGGACCACATGTACTAGTCACCACAATGTACTGTTTTTGTCAGAGTTGACCATGGAAACTTTTCTTTGCCTTACAGTTCCCCACAAGCATGTCTTGGCACAGAATTTGAAAAGTCGTTTGGAGCATCACTGATGTGTGTGTTCCAGCCCCGGGATTTGACCCAGCGGCGTCACTCCCAGGGAGGGCGACATTGGCTTCCTGCTTGCAGGCTGCGATCTCTGTGCGGAAACTTCGCCAGGGTTTGGGATTCTCTGAGGACATTTTCTCCTCCTTCTTCTGGCTGTCTCTTCTTAACAGGATATGCTCAGGGACAGAAGGTTCTGGGAACATATCAATAGAAATGAGGTGAGTGATCAAGTATGACCTGACCCAGTGGAGGGAATTATACCTGCCAAGAATCCCCTCCACCAGCTCCTCACCACACCCCTAGAAGGATGATGAGTTGTTCGAGTTTTTTTGCAGAAAAGGACTATTCATGGGGCTGGAGCGATAGCACAGTGGTAGGGAGTTTTTGCTTTGCATGCGGCCGACCTGGGATTGATTCCCAGCATCCCACATGGTCCCCTGGGCACCGCCCAGAGTAACCCCTGTGCATCGCCAGGTGTGACCCAAAAAGCAAAAAAAAAACCAAAAAACAAAAAACAAAAAACAAAAAAACAAGGACTATTCACTTGGGCTGTCGGTTCTCATCAGCCGGTGAGCCATGCTTCCTCTCTGAGGTTAACTAAATCTCATCATATGTTTGCTCAGGAGGTCTTGTTTTGATCCATGGCCAGACCATGGTAGTTTTACTTCTAAAATAATGGGGGCGAGGGGGCTGGAGCAATAGCACAGCGGGTAGGGCGTTTGCCTTGCACGCAGCCAACCCGGGTTCGATTCCCAGCATCTCATATGGTCCCCTGAGCACCGCCAGGAGTAACTCCTGAGTGCAGAGCCAGGAGTAACCCCTGTGCATCGCCAGGAGTGACCCAAAAAGCAAAACAAAAATAAATAAATAAAATAAAAAATAAAATAATGGGGGCGAGGGAGGTGTCCTCACATATTCAGCGTGGCCTTGGTAGGGGCTTCAACTTCTTCAGATGATTTGTTTGCTGAGGTACCTTAAGGAAGTGGTACCAGGGGAAGTGGCTGGACTCAGGCGCATTTATAGGCTGACTGCCTCTGGGATGGGATCAGGGTCGAAACAAGTGTTCTGTGGGTGAAAAAAAAATCCACTCAGCCTTCTTCAGCGCTCCCTGGCAATAACGCCTTGCAATTCATATTAGTCAGCTGTGCATGATTTTTGAAAGACATGTGAGGGGTGTCACCTTTGGGAATTTTATTAATAGTGTTACTTTTTAATGAGTCTTTTGAAGTCTCCTTCATTATAAACAAGTCTGTTTTCCCCAGAGATAATAACTGGCAGTGCCAAATATTTGCATTTCACTTGAAACACAACCAAAAGTTTGAATGTTTTCTATGTATAAGCAAATCTAATTCTCCTATGTCTTGCATAATTAGCCACACACGTGAGACTTCCTCAGGCAGATGTGGAAGGTCTCTCCCTCTCGCCCTCTCCTTTGATTTTCTTTTGCTTGCAAAAATGCTGACAGAGCTCACGATTGGCATCAAGAAGCAGATACCGCCATCCAGTCAGCCAACGAAACCAGTGGAGTTGAACTTGGGGAGACCTCGGTGCGCTTGCCAAGGCAGACCTTGCACACCTCCCGCCCCTATCTTTAGCCTTACAGTTCGACATTCTCACTTAGGTGGCTGACTGTATCTTTCTTTAAAGAGGTTATTTTTTGAGGGGTGGGGCGGGGAGGGTGTTCAGACTTGGTGATGCTCAGGGCTTACTCCTGGCTCTGCACTCAGGAATCACTCCTGGGGCCGGAGCAGTGGTACAGCGGGGAGCGCCATTGCCTTGCATACAGCCGACCACGGTTCAATCCCCGGCATCGCATATGGTCCCCCAAGCACCTCCAGGAGTAATACCTGAGTGCAAAGCCAGGAATAACCCCTGAGCATCGCTGGGTGTGACCTAAAAAGCAAAAAAAAAAAAAAAAAAAAAAAAGAAGAAGATAAAGTCCCTTAGTCGCTATTCTCTCTGTCCTGCCCTCATCTTTGGCTGAAAGGTTTTAGTGATTTGGGGTTCATCTGGAGGAGTGTTCCATGCACCTGTGACATGGTCCCTGTGACTGACAAAGAGAGTCTGATAGGTCACCCATCGCAGAAGTGGGCCTTGGGCAGCTGCTCTGGCCACAGAGCGTTTCACATTTTTCTGTTGCTTCTCTCCTGCCCCGTCCTACATCAGGGCTGCCCGGACCCCTGGCCGGGGTTGCTGATGTGGCCTTCCCTGATCTTTCCACCTTGAGTCTCCCACCTCTCTCGCCCCCTGCCTTTTAGTACTTTTTCTGTAACTGAAACCCGTTTGGCCTAGTATCTTCTGTATATACTCGACACCCTTTAATGTGGGGGACCCGGACATCTGAATCTGGAAGCTTCTTTCTGCCTGGATCATGTTGCGGCTCTTCCAGTAATGTCCATGTTACACGGTCAGCCCTTTCTCTCTAGAAAGAGCCCAACTAAGCTACTTCAGGCCATTTTCTCAGTTTTTGGTCGCCTTGCAAATTCTGTTCCTTTTGCTTGTTTGCCCTGCCTGTTCTACAGTGTCTCAGAACTCCATCGCTAAACAAAACAAAACAACCCCCACTCCTCTCCAAAAAAACTTCATTGCTTCTTCTTATACTCTGGGGGTATTATTAAACCACAGACTCCTGGTCCCCTCTGTCAGACATTGAGATTCGCCAGTTGTGGGCCAGGCCTGAGGCCCTGTATTTCTAACACGTGCCAAGGTGATACAGGTGGTTAGAGATGATTTGTTACTTTAAGTAGCGAGGATCTAGGTGGCCCTGTGTGACCATAGCACTTCCTTCCCAGTTTCAAGACTTCCAGTTTGTCACCCTTCCTAGGCTAGAGGCTTGTTGGGCAAAAGTTGTATGTCTTATTCTGAGTCACTAATGCCAGGGATATCGTTGAGTGAATGAAATACTGGCTTCCTATTCATACCACAAACTCCCAATCATTTTGCTTCTCATAGTGGCAAAGCTTCCCTTGGGAGTGTTTTAGTCTGAAGGCTGCTGGGCTGGGATCTGCCTCTTCCGACTCTGCCTTTATCCATCCCTGAAATCTGGTGCGGTTCATGGATATGGAACTTGAGAACTCCCCATAGAGATCTGAGTCCATGGGTGAAGTCTAGGGAGACAGGGATTCTTTTGTTCTCAAACGTTCAAATAAGAATGGACTTAAAGTATTGATTTCGTCCCGGAGCTCAGCCTAGAGTCTGATCCACACTGCACTTAGGGCGTCTGTGAGGAACTTAGTGGGGGCTCTCTGAGGACTAAAGGGGTGTCTGATCTGGTAGTGGGGCTCCAGGCTGAAACCTAAGTGAACATCAGCGGCACCTTAAAGATTCAAATTATGTGCTAATCGAGCTATCTTTAGAATAAAAGTTGGTGCATTTTAAATTTTTGTTTTTTGCTTTTTGTGTCACACCCGGCGATGCTCAGCAGTTACTCCTGGCTTTGCACTCAGGAATTACTACTGGCGGTGCTTAGGGGACCATGTGAGATGCTGGGAATTGAACCCGGGTTGGCCACATGCAAGGTAAACACCCTACCCGCTGTGTTATCGCTCCAGCCTCTAATTTTTTATTTGGGGTGTCAAACCCGGCGATGCACAGGGCTTACTCCAGGCTCTGCACTCAAGAATTACTCCTGGTGGTGCTTGGGGGACCATATGAGATGCTGGGAACTGAACCTGGGTCGGCCACGTGCAAGGCAAACGCCCTACCCGCTGTGCTATCGCTCCAGCCCCTGCTGCGTTTGTAAAGGCGTGGACTTGCTTCATCTGCGAAAGAAATTCAGACCTTGCCATGGGAAGCTGGGGAGAGCGAGATGGGAGGTTAGAAGTTAGCACCTTATGGGCTGTAGCGATAGCACAGCGGGTAGGGCGTTTGCCTTGCACGTGGCCGACCCGGGTTCGATCCCCAGCATCCCATATGGTCCCCTGAGCACCGCCAGGAGTAATTCCTGAGTGCAGAGCCAGGAGTAACCACTGAGCATCGCCGGGTGTGACCCAAAAAGCAAAAAAAAAAAAAAAAGTTAGCACCTTAGCACCAGCCACCAGAACGGTCGCTCTGAGCAGCTTCCGTGGTGGTCTTTTGCCCTCAGCCTTTTTCGGTTTTTGACACCAAGGGAGTCCCCTTGCCAATTTCAGTCGTTTTGAGCAGGGAGAGGCGTTGAGGTTCTGTGGGAGTGTGGGAACGAAGAGAAACGGGGTAGCCCCGTGGAAGCTCCATCCTCTTGTGCCCCCCTCCCTGGTTTGCCTTCTCTTGCCTGGAGTTGGCCTTCCTGTGCGTTTGTTCCTTTTTCCAGTGACCACTAGGCTTCCTTGCCCCTACGCTTGGTTCTCTTGTCCATCCCTGATTTCCTCTTGCCACAATAGGCTGGAGACTTGCTCGGAGACCACAGCCGGGAGAGGAAATCGAGTTAGCAGATGGTCATGGCAAGGAGCAGGCGCAGTGGATGGCCGTGGCAACAGCTGGATGGGGCAGCTTCGTTTGCAGGCCGGAAGGCGTGGGTTCTCGTAGCACGGTGACTGCTACGTCAAAGGCAGGAGGGACACCTGCCCAGCACGTAGGACCTTCATTTGCGGGACAGCGTGGGGGTAAACTTCTTTCCACGTTCGTCTTGCCTGCCTCTTGAACATTCTCTGCCCACTTGATTGTTTACTCACAAGCTTCTCTTCTAGCCTCTCTCCTGCCCTTGCCCAATTCTTGAGATTCCTTTTAGGTCATTGCGACCCGACGCACAGCGCTCCTGTGCGCGGGGCCTATTACGAATCAATATATTAGGCCAGCCGGCACACACAGGCGCTCTTCTCCGTGCATTCCTCCCCAGAACCCCGGCAGACACCCAGTCTGCTCAGAAAGTGCTGTCGTAGCCTTTGAATTTGGCTTGGGGATTTGGTGGGTGCCTTTCGGTAAGTTACATGGCTCTTTGGGTGTCCGGGCTGATTGGTGATCTTGCGTCCTTTGTTTATATGTTTCGTTAATTAGCAGAATAACGGGTGGGGGGTGGGTGGGCGGGAGGTTTTTGGGAAAAAAAAGAGACGGGTTCAGTTCATTGGGGGGGGGGGGATAATTCCTGCTTTGCAAGAGTGAGTGCCTTGGAACAATGTATTCTTTTTAATCCTTTAAAACCGCTTAATTGCTGACTGGTAGGGGCACTGGGGGTCGTTTCCCTTAAGTGATCTGACTCGTTTGCTAGGCCACTTCTCAGAGGTTGGGGGGGATCCTCAGAGGAGATGGGATATATAGGAAAGGCTTCCTAACGGGCAATGCAGTCTCCGACTTGAACTTAGGCGGAGAGTGACTTTCTAGACGGATGACAGGTTGGTTTTACGTTTGGTGGAAACTACTACGGAAACTTCAAAGATGACATGAACGGTTATATTACAGCTTTAAAAAAAAATTGCGGGGAGGGTTTGGGCTCAGAATGTAATCATTTCCTTTCTCCTCCGAACACCGCCAGAGGAAAGGTGCGCGCTTCTTGGACTGGGGTCTGTGTGTTTCTCAGTGGGGAGGTATGATTGGCGGCGGGCAGAGACAGTCTGCTTTCTCTCGGGATCCCCCGGCAGAATGCCTTCCTAATGATGAATTAATTCCTCCTAGTGTGTCTATAATCCCTCTCCCTTTCTTCCCGCGTCTCCTTTTGTTCTAAAGCCTCTGCCTCCTCTTGCTTCCACTGAGGGTGGTGCTTGGCCAGCAGCAGCTTTAGTTTTGGGTATTTGGGAGGCTGCTGTCCCCCTTCCCAAACCACCACATTTCTTTCTTCCTTTCTTTTCTCAGCGCCTAACAGCTTATTTCCTTCAGCACCCACTTCTCTGGTCCTCCACCGCTTTGCGTTCTCAAATTTGGCTTGCATGCCCCCTTGTGGCTGACTCGAGGCATTTCCCCCCCCTCCCGCCCCACCTGTGACCCTGGTTTTGGGTTTTGTCCTCCCTGTCGCACCCCTCTCCGTGGTACCTTGACAGCTGTTCATGCCTCCCAGCTGTTACTACTTGGTTTTTAGCCGCAGTTCACACATGCTTTGCCACTCAAGTGGAACCCCCGGAGCATGAGATTTTGAATTAGGGTTTTCAAGTCTGAGATTTAGGCAGTGGGAAGGAGTAAGCTTCAAAAGAGACTCAGAAAGAGAGGATTGTGTCTATTGTCGGGTTTTATTTTTTTTTTAAGTAGCTTAAAAAGAATGAAAATTGCCTGATTTTAGGGGCCAGAGTGCTAGTACAGCAGTCAGGGTGCTTGCTTGGTGTGTGGCTTGCCACCAGGGTTTGATGACCAGCATCCCCTGTGGTCCACGGACTCTGCTCAGAGTAAACCCCGAGCATAGAGCCAGGAACAGTCTCTGAGCACCACTGGATCTGGCCCCCAACCCCCCCAAATTGGTTGGTTTTATTCTTTCTTTGAATCGATTCCTGCAGTTTGAGTTGGGAGGGGCCGGGAGGGTGAGGTGTCGGGGTTCTTGGGAGAGGTAGGGGGTACAGTGGTGATGGGTGTTGGAATTATGTGCATGAGAAACTGTTATTCATAATAGCATTGTAAACCACAGACTCTCAATGAAAAATCGAATGAAAAGATTGAAAATGAGTAAAAAGAAAGAATGAAAATTGCTGTTGTGTCTCTTCAGATAATCTGAAAGGATCACAGTGTGGTGAATATATGATTGTTAGAGTGATCACCTTGGGGCCAGAGGGCTAGTGCAGAAGGTAGGATGCTTGCCTTGGGGTCAGCTGACTCGGGTTTCTTTCCCCAGCAGCTTATTGGGGCCTCTGAACCTTGCCAGGAGCGATCCCTGTGTGCAGAGTGAGGAGTAAGCCTTTAGTACTGCCAGATGTGACCCCCACCCTGATAAAAGCAACAGCACAATCAGGAAAAGAATGGTCATTAACCCCTCCAGAAAGGAAAAAAAAAAGCCTTCCTTCATTGCTTTAGAAAAACTTTCATCATTCACCAAGTATCTAGTATTTCATAGCCTGTCCTGTTAATGACTTTGGGGAATACAGACAAAATATGAAGCTTGTTTATTTTTCAGAAATTTCTGTTCTAGTTAGGACTCGTTTAAATTTCTTCCCTCGAGGGGGGTGGGGGGGAAAAGAAGGACTAGGAGCGATCAGTTTTATTGGTGTTTAATATTTCCACTTCATCTTACTAAAGACAGATGCTCTGCGCGTTTGCTTCTTTCTGTTCAAGTCTTTTTCAGTGGAGAGAGACCCTCAGGACAGCGGCGGCTACCCGGATGAGCCGTGGCGGGTGACTGAGGAGCAGCGTGAGTATTATGTCAATCAGTTCCGATCACTGCAGCCGGACCCGAGCGCCTTGATTTCAGGTAATGAACCCCGACGGGGCGCGAACGTGCTTCCAGCTCTGGGTGCCTCACAGGGAGCCGCGCTCACATCTTGAGACATAACGGCCGCAAAATGAGAGCAACGGCCTGGGGTGATTGCCTTTACAAAGGAAAAACACTTGGTAATGCAGTTGGGAAAATTCTGTGTCCGTGTTCAAGGGGTTAAAGGAGACCCCAGGGGCCGCTGATCCCCTTTGCTAGTTGGAGCCCAGCCTGGCACCATCAGGTGCTGCCTGGCGGTGATAGCTGACTCGCTGGGTACCGCGCTGGGGAGCTTGGAGGTGGCGTGTGTGACCTGGAGCGCTGCTGTCACTGTGCCTGTGTTGTGTCTGCTGGTTCACGCTCCGTTTCTTCGCCTTCAGTATTTCTCCTCTGCTTTTTTTCCTAAGAGAAATGAAAATAGGGGAGGAAAATTGGCCTGCGTTTTTCTCTCCACATATCAGTTCTGGATTATCTTCCAAATATGTATTCCCGTGGAGTTCTCAGGCGGGGAGAAATAGATGTCATTCCTGCGTGCTTACATTTTCCGGGGCTGGAGACTAAACAAACAGTGAAATAGAGCTTGGAAGGAGGAATGAGAAAAAGATGATGAAATTTTCTTTCTCTGCTTCAGTCTTGGAAAATGACAATATGCCCCCTTCATAACTGTTGCTTGCCGTATGGAAGGGTGGACTCGGACTAATTTTCTTTCGGGAAATAAGGAACGGGACCGAAGTATGACTTGTAGAAGTGCAGGTACACTTGGCCGATGGGTGACGAGGGCTGAGTCGAAGGGAGAGTAGCGGAGATTTTCAAGTGACTGTTGCCAGCACGGTTTGAAAGATGACAACAGACGGATGTGTTCTGGGAACCACACCCCCCCACCCCCTGGCCCCCTGCTGCGGTGGCCTGAAGATCCTGACATTGACAGGTGTAAGGAGCATCGCATTCTTGGGCCTTGGCACTGAATTGATGGTCCAGTCCGCTGACACTTGCTGGAGGTGGGGGGTCCCCTGACCTTTTGACTACCACGTGGGAGGTCCCCCACCAAAAATGCCGCGGAAAACCCAGATCGAACATATCGACCACTTGCTAGCCAGGCCCACCTCTTGCTTATTTTTTTTTTTTTTTTAGGTATGAGGCGATTCAGCCGAATGCACATCGGGGGTGGTTGAGGGGGTTTCTGTTTTTCTTTTACCTTCTTTGTTTTGTAGAATTTCAAAAATGATACAAGAGTGGCTTTATAGCAAATCCATTCCCGACTGCCTTTCACACAGGGCTAACAATTAGCTTTTAATCTATATTCTTTTTTTCAATGCAGATAATTTTAAAGCAATTACCAGACCGTTTCACTTGAAAATGTTTCAGGATTTCTCTTTAAAGATGAGACTTTTTTTTTTTAAATAAAACCCATGTCTGCAGTTTATAGCACACATAAAAACAATGTGCCCACCAATTCCTTAATATCAATTTCTTAGTATCGGTCAGTTTTGGAATTAATTTTTGTCTATGTACGGCAGGCTATAGTGGCTCAAATTATTCTTTTTTTGTTTGTTTTTGGGTAACACCCATTCAGTGTAGTATTTTGCACGTAGATCTCCATTATCCTGGCATGATTTGTTAAAAAGAAAAAAATCTTCCTTCCCTCATTTAATGGTTTAAACATTCTAGTCAAAATTCAGTTCAATTTAAATGTGAGGGCCTATTTCTGGATACTACCAGTCCACTAATAATGTGCCTAACCTAATGCCAATACTACATTTTTAGGTTTGAAATTGGGAAAGTGGGAGAGCTCTCGACTTTTTTCTTCACAGTTTTCTTTTCAGTCTTTAAGGATGCTGTTTTAAATTGTATAGTTATATGCAGTGTTTACATAATAAAATACAGTCTATAAAACAAACTGCTATTTCCAATCTAGCTTTTATTCCATTTAGTCTACCTGTCCCTTCCTTCCCCCTATAGGCATTCCTCTTTTTGAGTGGTTTATCTGTTTTTAAAAAAATAAAAGCAAGCACAAACATGTGTATCTCTATACATATGTGTGTTCTTTTCTCCATCTTCCTAGATAAATGGTCACATACTATTCATTCTTTTGTCCACCTTGCTTGCTGTTTTCACTTTACTATATCTTAGAGGTTATGTTATACTTATATGTAGAAGTAGTTCTGTTTTTTTCTCCCCAAGCATAGGTGCTACTTGATTTGTAAATGTGCAAACACGTATTTGCCTTATTCCCTGTTGAGATTATTACTGCTTTTTGCTATTGTAACAGTTTCTGTTGCAAATAACCTTTCCTGTCTTATATCTTCGTATGTTTTTGTCAGTGTATATTTAGATAATTTGGAAGTGGGGCTACTGTGTCAAAAATGATGTTGTTGAATTTGATAAAATATCTCAGCTTTGGAATTAAATTATTTTGTGATCTTACCAACATTGTATGAATGCCTCGTTGCCCCAGTCTGACCAAAACATATGGTCTAGTAATTGCATATGTTCCTCATTTAGTTGTCAAGAATTTATATCTTTGCATGTTTTTAATTTGCAGCTTCCTAGGCATAAAGGTTAACCTTAAAACAAAAGCTTAAGTGTTGGTTATGTGGGAAACTCTTATAGCTCTTCCTATTTTATTAGAGTCTAAAAATTTATTTTTGTTGTATTGACTTGTTGATTTTATTTGCTGTTCTCATTTTCTTTGGAGTTGCTGGTCTTTAGTTCTCAAAGATCCGTATATGTTGGTTGTGTTAAAAGAGTCTGTCGGTGCTTTGTAAAATAGTTTATGGGTTTAGAAAGCCCTCGGAGTGAAAAGTTGGAATTCGCGTTTGACTATTTCCTTGCTGAGTGCTTTGAGGCCTCACCTTGTCCTCTTCTGCCCCATACATAGTTGTCAAGCAGGTCAGACAAAGAGAGAATAAGGAAAGGGGGCTGACTTGAGGTTTCTGAGGTGGTCGGAGACAGGATTGGAATGAGGGTTCCAGCTCACTGAATTTCCCCCAGTCCCAGAGGAAGGAGCACAAGACTTTCTCGCTAGCGCCCTCTTCCGGCGTGCAGCTGTCAAAGCATAACGGAATCTGTTAACTGTTGGCTGTTCACTGAACCGCTCTGGAACACACGGTTCGAGTCGAGTCTCTCCAGGCGGAAAGGCCAGGCCTGGCTTCTAACTGTGGCTTTGGCCCGAGTATGCTTCAGAGAAATAGATCCAGGGTTGGGGGAGAAGAATATGATTGAGGAGAGGCCTTCGTTGTGTCTATGAAATAGATGGTAAGTCGGCTTTTAAGACAAGTATTATAAACATGTGACCACACGCGGATGGCAAGTCAGCTTTTAAGACATTTCTGACAAGAATTTGACAAGGTGGCTGTGCTGATGGCAACAGTCACGTATCAGCATCCTTTCTGGTTTGCCTAGAAAGTAGTAGAAGGTTAATAGATTTAGTGGGCCATTTTGCCTTTAACTATTGACAATCTAGCGAGGAAAATAACTGCCTGAGGGCTCATTAGAATCCGTTGTTTTAAGCCTGATTATAAAGGTTGTGATTGTTGGGGAATCTTTATCAATTTGGAATAAAGGCTGGGGATTTGGCTTTACTGCTTTTTTTTTAACTTAAGATTTTGGGGGCAACACACCTGGCAGTGCTCAGGGATTACTCCTTGCTCTGTGCTCAGGGGTCATTTCTAGCAGTGCTTGGGGGACTGTTTGCAGTGCTGGGGATGGAATGTGAGTTCTTTTCTACTGTCTGAGTCTGCTTTGACTGTTTTTTTTTTTTAATGTTAGAATTGAGGTGTTTGAATTGGGAAACTGTTTTGGGAGGTGAAAATCTACAAATCTCAATCCAAATGAGGATGGATTCTAACACTTTAAGTGTAGTTGAGATGTGCATTTATGTAACATATAAAAATGAAGAGACTGCCTGGTTTTAATTGAGATTGGGTGAATTTATGATGAATCAAGAGAGTAGTGCGAGGTTCCGGGCTAAGGTTCTCAAAGAACCACCTAGAGATCTTAAATTGCGTGAAACTCTTTCCTAAGATGCCTGCATTATCTCGGTGATGAGATTAATAGTGTTAATTTTCTTTGTTCTGCTCTTTGCTACACATTATGTCCTTCTAACTTTTCATTAAAAGCGATGATGTATTTTCACATTAATACTTTTGAATTGTTACATATTTTCATCAAAACTAACCCAGAATTAATATCTATAATTTGCATATCACAGTATTATATCATTGCTTCTTTTATCCTCCTCTAATTTACATATTCTTTAAAAAGTACTTTCTATGTTGTTTTTAGCCATGTGATTTTGTAATTGCTTTGATGAGAGTGTGTGTGGTTGTATGGTTGAGATTACTGAATGGAAACAAATGATGTTTTCTTTTCATGTAAATAGAGAGCTATTCTAGATAAATAATTAATGATCCATTTGAACTGTGGCTTTTGACAGGTTCTGTGGCCAAGAACTTCTTCACCAAGTCAAAGCTGTCCATTCCAGAACTGTCCTATATATGGTGAGTACAGTTTAAGTCTATGTATATGCATACACACATACATATACCTATATATATCTATAGTATATGCAGTCCAATACCGGTATGCATACCCATCCTGAAGCTTTTTCTAGTACAGGTTTTTGGATTTTGAATTTTTCTTTAGCACTGTGATTTACGAAGCTGTTATTAATAGAATTTTATCTGACTGCATGCAACTTGTGGGCTATGGGCGAGTATTCTGTGTTTTCTAATGCACGGACCTGAAAACCACCTGTCCAGTCTGGTCTGCTGGCCAAGCTCTAGCCTGCCGGGGTCCCCTGTTGCATAGAGTAGGGAACAGTCAAACAGGAGGCATAGTGGAATGGGAAGTAAAAAAACACCCATCAGGAAAATAAAATAAAATTAAAATAATAGATTTCCACCTCCTCAAATAGTTTCCCAATTCAAACACAGTTCTAACAACAACAACAAAAAAGAACAGAGTCAAAGCAGTTCCAGCTCTGAACCCCCCGACCAGTGTCCCAAGGTTCTTTGTCACCCCCTCACCTGCCTCCTTGGCAAACTCATAGGTTTGCCTCAGTTATTCTAGTTTTGGTCACATGTCTACAATACTGCTGGTTTATAGGGTTCTGATGTATGCAGTTAGCTCACCTCGACACCTTCAAATTATCCAGTGCCCCTGACCAATGATGCTGTGCCACCTCCTGCTACCCCCACCCCTTCTCCCCTTCCTCTGCATTCTCATTTTGCAATCCAGAGCCTAGGTTTGGCCCACATTTGCTACCTCCCATTACCTTGTCTTATTACTTGGTGTACCAGAGATAATCAGTAATATCCAGAATTTGTCCTTCTCTTCACTGAACACAAAACCCTTCAATTCCATAATTCCATGCAAGGTGCAGTGAACTACACGATTTCACTGTTCCTTGTGGCTGCATAGTACTCTACTGTGTATATAAACTACAATTTCCTTATCCACTCTTCTGTCGTTGGACATGGGTTGTTTCCATATCCCGACTATTAACTGTACCGAGTGCTGCACCGGACATAGGCATGAATGCATCTTTTGAAATTTGTGTTTGTGTATTGGGGTAGATGCCAAGCCGTGGAACCTCTGGGTCGTATGGGAGCTCTCTTCTTCATTGTTGGATAAGTTTCCACAGTTTTCCCTAGGATCTGAACCAGACATCATCCCAGCAGCCTCACCTGCACTGGTTGTTTCTGGTGTATGCTATTTTTTTTTTGGCTTTTTGGGTCACACCCAGCAATGCATAGGGGTTACCCCTGGCGGTGCTTGGGGGACCCTGTGGGATGCTGGGAATCAAATCCGGGTCGACCGTGTGCAAGGCAAACGCCCTACCCGCTGTACTATCTCTCCAACCCCTCTGGTGTATGTTTTTTATAAAGCCCTTTGCCTGTGTTTTGATAGACGAAGAGAGTACATAGAATTGAATTTTTGTTGCTGTGAAGATTAACTTACTGTGGGACAAGCACACTGAACAGTGCCTGGCATTTCCTATGCATTCAAAGTCTTAGTTCTTTGAATAGCAATATCCTATTTATTATCTTCAACGAGATCCCTTTTTTTCCAGGGAAGCAATTGGGTCGCCACTGAGAATTGCCATCTTGTGTCTTTTATTTCAAAACATTTTCTGGGAGCCATACCCAGCAGCGTGTGAGAATGATCAGAACCACACCGGACAGAGTGTGTGTGTGTGTGGGGGGGGGAGTGTGTGTGTGTGGGGGGGGGCGTTTCTGGTCTTGGGAATGGAACAGAGGGCCCCACACCTGGAGCCAGATCCCTGACCCCTGCGTGTCTCTCTCTCTCTCTCTCTCTCTCTCTCTCTCTTTCTCTCTCTCTCTCTCATTCACTCCTCCCAAGTGGTCCTTGGGAGGTCTCGGGGTTAGCACTGATTCCCAGCCCGTTGGACGGAGGTCAGTGCACGGGCCCAGCCCAAGAAGGCGACGCTGGCCACACTGCAGGCTCTGGGGGCCTCCAAGACCACCCTTGTCGGAGCTCAGGCCTCTTAGGGCTGTACTCAGCGATGCATGGGGAAGCCGATGGGGCGGAAATCCAACCCGACTCAGATGTTGCCTGTTCACTGTCTCCTCCTTGCCTCTATTTTTTTTTTTCATTTTATGTTCAGTTTTTTTTTTTTTTGAATCCCTGTGAGAGAGACCCTTGCAAAGCTGTTCGTGATCAGGTTTCAGTCAGTGTTGCAAGCCCCATCCCCCCACCAGTGCACATTTCCCAGCACCAGTGACCCTCCCCCACGACCCCGCCAGCCCACCCCCAGCCTGCCTCTCCGGCAGGCGCTTTCTTTCTCGCCCTTATTTTTTTTTTTAGAGTTTTGTATGCGGAGTGCTCCAAGGAACTAGAGAAAAGGGATTTTTTTTTTTTTATCATGTCACCTGAAGTCAGGTGAATGGGGAATTCACAGAAGGTTCTGCAGTTCAATTCAGGTGGATTCTGGGAGTTGCCTCCTCGGTTCTTGAATCGGGCTGTTGTTTTATCAGCTGGTCTGACTGAGTTCAGACTTGCAACTGGGCTCGGTACTACCCCTTGCTGCCCAGCTAGCCCCAGCCCCGGTTCGTACAGGTCTGCACCAGGCGGAGCCGGCTGCCTCCTGGCGTCTGTGAAAATCCTGAGCTGCGTGTGGCTATTGTGCTCTGAGCAGCATGGGAAACGCACACCGCTGCCAATCGGTCTGTGGCTACACCTCGGAAGACTTCCATACGGTCATTTTTGTTTTCCAGAAGCAAATTATGATCGGACACCACATTCCTCGACGGTCTTATATGCCACTTGGAGCACTGTAGCACTGTCCTCCCATTGTTCATCGATTTGCTTGAGTGGGCCCAGTAACATTGTGAGATTTGTTGGCATATTGAATTTGGCATATGGAATATGCCACGGGGAGCTTGCCAGGCTTTGCCGTGCGGATGAGATACTCTCGGTAGCTTGCCGGGCTCTCCGAGAGGGGTGGAGGAATCGAACTCGGGTTGACCTGGTCTGCTGCGTGCAAGGCAAACGCCTTACCCATTCTGCTATCGTTCCAAATCTTACGGAAAACAATTCCTCATACGTTCCACCATGTGTGACGGTTGGAGCTGGCTTTAGGCTCCTGAAAAGTCTCCTGGCGAATCATGCTTGTTGTTGTTATTTTTTCCATTTCTTATACTTTATTTAAACACCTTGGTTTCGTAAATACCATGGTTTACAAGGCTGTTGATAACAGGATTGTTTTGGGCATTCCAGGTTCCAACACCCATTCCCCCCGGCCCCCTCCCTCCTCCCCCCCTTCCCCCATGACTGACCCTTCACCATTCCATGCAGTTCCCTACCTGCTTCCTTAGCAGCACAAAATAATTTTTTAAATATTGCTTCTTACAGCAAAATGGCTGATGGAATTATCAAAAAATACTTGAGTCAAAGAAAATTTGTGGAAATTGTTCTCTCTCTCACCCTGGGGTCATTGGCGCCATTATCTGCCTGTTGTTAGTTGTGACTGTTTTTGTTTACTGAGCCCAGTTGGTGTCTGTGCTGACTTTCCCATCCCTTTTGGTGCCCTCCTCCTGGGCGGGGCTGTGAGTGTTGTGGAATTTGGAGGTGTCTTGCAGGAACCCTGGGATCTGTAGAACAGGGCCCCTGCATTTGCATGGTGGGGACTGTGGGTATGTGGGTGTGTCTGCCGGGGCTTCCAGCGTTGGGGGGGGGTGAGGGTGGCGGGGAGGCTTCCGCCCCCTCCACTCCCAGAAGACCCCCAGAGTTTTTAGCCCCTAAAACTGGTGGATCTGGAATTTTGGGTTGCTGCAGAGATTAAAATGTTTGCTCGTTTTGTTTTGCTTTGAAGTGCAAGATAATAGAGTAGGTTTGAGAGTTGGGGAAAGAAAGGAATGACTTGGTTGAGGATGCCCTGCGACCCGAAAGGCCTCTCGCTGGCCCGGGCTTTCCGTCTTGAGGTGGGATGCAGCAGTGTGGGCGGGGTCCGTCCTCCAGACTTGGAGAGCTTCCCAGCCAGCTGCTGCGTCGTTAGCCGTTAGCGTTTGGTGGGGGGAGGAGCAACAGGCCCGCTGGAAGTCCAGGCAGCTGGTTTGAGAGAGGTTTGAGGTTTGCTTTCTCCCTGCAGCACCTTTTGTGCGGGGCTTTGAGAGCCGTCTTACCTCCCTGCGGTGTCTCTCACCAGGAATATTCTTGTCTCTGTCGTGCAGAAGAGACAGGGTGAGCTTTGGGGGTCTCCTTGCTTTGGCAGATGGGGTTCTTTTGTGCTTCCCAGTGGGCAACAATGCAGAGGGAGATAAGCCTCTCCAGCCGTCTCCCTTCTCTCTGGGTCTTATCTGCATCTGCATCCTCCTTGCCCGTTATTTTCTGAAAACAGAATTCAGCCTTATTTCCCAGGCATACTTGGATTTGTCCAGGAGGGCGTTTTTGAGCAGATGTTTGGACATTTGCTCTATGGGACTCAAAAAAGTTCAAGGTTTCCTCTTAAGGCTGAAAAAAAAAAAAAACCCCAGCATTTATTTCTGAGTAGTAACTGTCGAATGACCAGGGCTAGGCCTTCCCCAGACTCCCACACAGAGTCAGACTGAATGACAGGTGAGTGGACGAATTCCAGCTTTTATTTGGAAGGCTCTACCGGTGCCAGTCGGCAGTTATCTTCCTCTAAGCAGCCCTGTGTGATGGCCTGAGTTGGGGGATCCGACGGCAGAGAGCTGGAGAGGTGTGTTTGTGCATTTGCGGCCGAGTAACTTTTTCCTCTCTGTCCTCCTAACCTGTTTAGGGAGCTGAGTGATGCTGACTGCGACGGAGCCCTGACCCTGCCGGAGTTCTGTGCCGCGTTTCATCTCATTGTAGCCCGGAAGAACGGTTACCCGCTGCCGGAGAGCCTACCCCCTACTCTGCAGCCTCAGTTCCTGCAAGCAGGTAACTCATCCGAAACCTCCCGCACACTGGGGGCAGGCTGGGGTTATCAGTAGTTCTCCTCCTGCAGCCCGCGTCAGACTCTCCGGGCCCATTAAGTGAGTTCCAGGCATGGCCTGGGGAAGTGGGAGTCATCTGGCGCCCTCTTCTTACACTGCATTCCTGAGCCCCGGCCAGTCACTTAACCTTCCGTGGGGACTTTGGAATAGGCTGATAGAAAAGAAAGACAGAACTTCTAGAGCCACGTGTACCTTTTGGCACATCCCAGTGTCCCCAAGTGGCTTTGGCAATGAAACGGAATACAACTAATAGCTAATTACAAACTTAAGAAATCCCATGCAGTGAAATGTGTGAAGAGCTGTAATTTGCAGTGTAAACTCGACGACGTCCCGCCGTAGCTGCAGTCAGATAGATGTTGGAACAATGCAGTGCACCAGAAGGTATGCATGGAACACTTAGCTTTCTGCTTAACGAACAGTTACCCCCAAATCCTTTGACCCGAAAAGAGTTCTGGTGAGTTCAATGTTCATGTTAACTATTGGAAAAAGTCATAGTGCTTCTTGCCCTTTAAATTTTATTCTTTTCTTTCTTTCCTTTTTTATTAAGACACTGACTTGCAGTGTTGTTCATAACAGAGTAGTTTCACGCATACAGTGTTTCAACACCAGTCTCCCGCTGTTACCCTGCTCCCCTCCCCCACCAAATACCCTCACTTTCCCTCCCCCACTCCAGCCTGCTCCCTCCGCGGCAGGCTGCAGGCGGCAGGCTTACAACAAACTTAGTTTACATCACTTGCTCCAACAGAACTTAAAGGAATGGCAAATGGAATGATTAGAAAATAAATCAGTAAAAGTCAATTGATGCTGATTGATTGCTAAGTGATTTTAACCAATATAAATAAGAAGAAAAGAATGCAATCCCTTAGCAAATTAGGAAGATACCTGCCTTTCTTTAGTAGCCAGCAACCGTCTGCACTGGGAGCAAGTACCGCCCTCACGGCACATGTTGGGAAGTTGCCCCTGCCCTCATGGAAGCTCTCTTATTTATTTTCCAATTTTATTTATTTTTTTTACCTTTTTTTTTCTTTTGAGTCACCATGAGATACACAGTTACAAAGCTGTTCATGGCCAGGATTCAGTTATACAATATTCCAACACCCATCCTTCCACCAGTGTCCATTCCCACCACTGATGACCCCAGTTTCCCTCCCACCATCTACCCTCCCCCACCCCACTCCCGTCTGCCCCTACAGCAGGCACTTCTCTCTCTCTCTCTCTCTCTCTCTCTCTCTCTCTCTCTCTCTCTCCTTCCCCTCTCCCTCCCCCTCCCTCTCCTTTTGAACATTGTGGTTTGCAACACAGATACTGACAGATTATCATGTTTGCTCCTTTACCTCCTTTCAGCATGCAGTTCTTAGCCAGAGTGACCATTTCCAGCTATCCTTGTCGTCGTGGTCCCTTCTCTGTCCCAGCTGCCCTCTCCCCCAGCACTTGGAGCAGGCTTCTAAATGTGGACCAATTCTCCTGACCCTTTTTCTACTGTCCTTGGATACTAGTCTCATATTATGTTTATTTACGTCCCACAAATGAGTGCAATCATTCTATGTCTGAGGGAAGCTCTGTTATTCTATCATTATTTATTTTTTTTTTTATTGAATCACAGTGATCAATACATTTACGAAGTTTTTCATGATTGGATTTCAGTCACATAATGTTCCAACATCCATCCTGTCACCAGTGTATTTTTCTTACCACCAATGGTTGCAGTTTCTCTCCCACCCTCCATCCCCCTGCCTGCTACTGTGGCAGCCATTTTATTCTCTTCCTTACCCCCCCCCCCCTTTTTCTTTCTTTCCCTCCCCCCTACGTTCTCCCTCTCTCCCTTTCACTTCCTCTCTTTACTTTTGGGCCTTATAGTTGCAATAGAGATAATGAAAGGTTAAGAGGTATATCCCTTTACCTACTTTCAACACTCAGTTCCTGTCCAAAATGATCATTTCCAACTGTTATTGTCATGCTGGTTCCTTCTCCATCCTAACTGCCCTTAGCCCTCCATACACTCTTTTTTTAAAATTTTTTCTTAGTGAAACACCATGAGGTACAGTTGTAGACTTAGAAATTTTTGTGCTTGGGTTTCAGTTATACAATGATCAAGTACCCATCCCTCCACCAGTGCCCATCCTCCACCACCACGGGTCCCAGCATCCCTCCCACCCCCCATCCCCCACCCTACCTCTGTGGCAGGGCATTCCCCCTTGTTCTCTCTCTCTTCTTTTGGGTACTGTGTTTTGCAAGAGAGGCATTGAGTGGCAATCATGTTTGGTCTATAGTCTAATTTCAGCATGCATCTCCCATCCTGGGCGGATCTTCCCAATACCCTTTATTTGGTGCTCCCTTCTCTATCTGAGCT